>NW_027465733.1:0-15745 GCF_043290135.1 Rhipicephalus microplus | reverse complement strand
GAACTTCCGCGACTTTGAGCGTATCTATCTATCTATCTATCTATCTATCTATCTATCTATCTATCTATCTATCTATCTATCTATCTATCTATCTATCTATCTATCTATCCATCTATCCATCTATCTATCTATCTATCTATCTATCTATCTATCTATCTATCTATCTATCTATCTATATAGCCGCCTACGACTTCTAGCTTTCTTGGCCGTTTCGATAATGGTATCAATACCAAACTTAGTATGGCATAACATGACTCTATGAAGAACATGCTCGACTAGTCATAACGTGAAAATTATATCTTTGTTATGAATGTCATGATTTACATTTCATGGTCCTGCAGCTCTTGCGGTGGTTTCGTTCACATGGTATGTTGCAAAACTGGCATGGTATGACATGATTGCATGGTGAATACAAGCGACAGACCCTAACATGCAAATCATGATATGCGTGTCATGTAACAACAAGACTACATGCCACGCTCATGATGCAGTCCCGGCCGTTTCGCCTGCATCACATATACCAAATTTGGTATTACGGTACGTGAATGAATAACGAAGGTATGCGACTGGTGCAAAGATGATAATCATGAGATGGGTGTCATGAAACAACATGACTACATGCTACGCTCATGATGCACTGGCGGCCTTTTCACTAGCTTTACATTGGCATGACACGACGCGAAAGGAAGACTTAGGTAAATGACACTTCCAAACATGTTAATCACGACATGCATGCGATGTAAGAACATCAACACATGCCACACTCATGATGCGCTCGCGGCGGTGTCGCTAGTTTCACATATGCCAAATCTGGTATTACGTGACGCCAATGAATGACGAAGGTATGTGACTGGTGCAAACATAATTATCATGATATGCGTGTCATGAGAGAACATGACTACATGCCACAGTCAAGACGCCAATACATTTCGACATGACGCGGTGCGCGTGCTCGCTGGCGTTCATTTTATCGCGTCAAGCCGGCGTTGCCATGCCAGGCGCCAGCCCTTAGGGAGCCTACATGAACGGCCGTTTTTAGGGTGGAGACATTTTAATAAGTGCCTTCAAGAAAGTCAGTCAAAACCAGCGGGCAACGGGGCACGCTGTTGCCAGCTTCCACCAAATTCAGCATAGTTTTCTGTGCGCCGCCATTTTGGAGCCAGCCGCCACTCCCTCCAGCTACGCGAAGTACGGCGCAACAAAAAGGAGCCGACCGTGTAAGCGACCCTGTTCTCAAAGTGAGCGCACAAAGAAATTCGCAGCCCGCACACAAACACTTGCGACATAATACTGAGGTTACGCTGACACGAACGCAAGCGTGGCAACAGCTCAGACTAGCGAGCGCGTCTCCGTACGAACGCACGGACGCGTCCCGTTTGTGGGCTTCCTACTCGCAATGCGTGGACGCAGCAACGACAACTTCGGTTATCTACTCATTCGCGAACACCGCGAAACACATATACGTGTGCCGCAGGAAAAAACAGTGAACGAAATACGCAGTACTCACAGAGCAAATACGAGACGCACTGGTGGGCTCCCAGCCGTCTCGCTTCACTTGAACCAGCCATAGTTGTCGTCGGCCAGGGCTCGCTGGGAAGCGGAACATTCGCACCCCCTTTCTGTTGTGGTTAGTGCAGAGCGGTACGCAGCATCCAGGCATTCTAAGGCTTCACCGGCAGCGTTTAACACGCTACCGCAACGTTCGACGCCGTATTATTGAGAACTAAACGCAACCGGGTGTAGACGCATTGCGGGCACCAAGATGGGGCGACAGAGCGGTGTCGCTGTCTGGCAACATTGTGTTTTGGCGGGTGGCGGTGCGTTGGCGGCATGTAGTGGGTCAAAGGCTCATGACCTACTACACTCCTGACCTGTTCAGATAGCGGGGTTCCTATGGGAGCGCGTGTCCCCGCTCTCGTTCAATCGCTCGCCGTAGGTGGCGCTACCTATAACCTGTTCGTCTGCTACTGTGCGGCCGGCAGGAGGGCGACGGACTGATACCATGCGTCTGCTTCTGTGACAAACTGCCTATACGTGTGATTGTTTTTTGCTGAAAAGGCTAACGTGTGCTATGTGTTACATTTTAGTAGTTAGGCTATACTGGTTGATTGACTTCTAAAGCTGTATATTTGCGTAGAAATGTCTTGCTGCATGGTTGTTTTTGCCATTCCAGCCTAAAAAAACTTCAATTTAGTATTCATAAAGCTTTTGACTAATAATGTACTCATTGGTAATAGAATATCAAACTGATTTTAGGTTGTTTAGGACGCGTCAGGTGAAACGCAGTGCCCCTGTTGAGCACTTACCTTGGACACTCGCCCTCGACAGGTGTTACACTTGTAGTCAATTGATAGAAGAGAATAATGCACATACGCCAACGGACGCATATCAAGGAGAGACACAGGAATTGAAGCTTTAACTCTTACTGTGACCTACACAACAAAAATTGTGCGTCAAATTTCGCTACGGGAGTTTGTCTGCTGGAACGGGGAGCGCTGGCCGATGCGCGTTTCTATGATTTTATATGTCCGTGCGATGAGACGATATGGTAAAGGCAGTGATGTGCCTATCGAGGGCAACACATTGCGACCCCAATAAAGTTTTTATCGTCATCATTATCATCATCTTGTCGAGCATAGTTAATAATAATAATAATAATAATAATAATAATAATAATAATAATAATAATAATAATAATAATAATAATAATAATAATAATAATAATAATAATAATAATAATAATAATGTTTTATTTTTCATCAATAGTTTGATGAAGGACAGCGGCAGGTAAAAGCTGCTCTTCGAAAGAGGCAGCTTGACATAGGCCCACAGACGCCTTTAGCACGACAGCACTGGCAAACAGTTAGCAATGTTATCTAAGCAACAATTACAAAAATATCAAGTTCAAATTCTAAAAATAAAAATAGCAACCATGATAACAATGTAGCAACTGCAAAGAAATCTTGAAAACTATACATGTGTATATCGTGCAATTGAGTTCGGGTACAGAGTAAGAAATCTATGCCAGCTTTCACATATTTATCAATTAACGTAGAAACTGTGTAGAACAACCTATCTGTGGAGTAGTTTGTTCTCGAAGTTTTTATTTTCCATGTTTCTTTATGTCATGTTTCGAACAAATTATTTGGCTGCAGTTTCGAGAGGTCGTACAAATAATGTCGACTTTCTTGAAATTGACGCCTGACCACCAATGCTAACTTAAAATCGTAGAGACGATGTAGGGGTGGTATTCCAGCCTGTTGAAACAATTCACTTCTGCGAGCATCATACGACCAGTAAAAAATTATTCTAATATACGTCTTTTGCATCAGGTACAGTTTTTGTAAGCGCGTGTTAGTCGTAGTCCTTCATACCAAGAAACAATAAGCAAGATGCCAACAGAACAGTCATTTATAAAGTAAGAATTTTACCTTGTATAGTAGAACAGTTTTGCCACTGTACACCGTGCCCTCTACGCGAGATAACTGACCCAGCACACTGTAAATGCGATCGTTTCAAAGCATATTGCTCGAAAATGTAACTCCAAGAATTTTTATACAATTTACTAACTCAATAATAGTATCGCCATACTTGAAATGTATGTTTTCATTAACAGACTTATTTTTAGGGCGGAATAGTACCGCCTTTGTTGTACTAGTGGTTATGTTTGATTGATAGCGCCCAAGGGCGACACCCGCAGTTGGGGCGCGTACACATGCTGAAAATGTGCCATTATACTCGTTTGTCAATGAAAAGCAGATCCCTCAAAGTGATATCAAGGTTTCTGCTAAAAGAATTTGGCGAGTGTATGCGTGTGATTCGAGCAATGTTACAGCACTTCAAAATGAAACAAAACACATTTGTCGCTTTACTTATGCGTGCCACAATATGCCAGTTAAAGCTGATGTTTCAAACAAAGTTTCTGCACTTTCGAAGAATATCCTACTTGCTGGCACACAGTGACGGCTTGTGTCTGCAATAAAGAAAAACATATGTACGCGTACAGAGCTGCGTGCATTTGGGTCATAGTTCAATAAAATGTGCTAGCAAGGTTCTGGGCGCGTACATGATACAATGGAGGCATGCAACTAAACTTTTAAAATCTTGCGAGATTTTGGCTTTTCGGCTATTCTCTTTCTCTTTCCTTCTTTGGCTGTTTTGTCCCGCACGTAGTTTGAGAAGAAAGGACGGCTAAATTTTTGCAACACTAGCCGCGCCATGGCTTCTCGGTGCTCGCTAGTAGCGCCTTTATGGCTGAAAAGAGGGTTCAAGGCCACTGCAGGTAGCACAGTTTGCACAAAAAGTGCCATCGGCCTCTTTTTGGAAATGGCCAATGGCGCAAATGCTTCCGCGGCCCTTTCTAGAGTGCTCACAAAGGAAAGAAATGAGATCGTTGGGTATGAAAGCCCTCCCCTGTCTAAATTAAATATCACAGCAGTAGCTGGTCCAGATGAGCTGGGAGCCTTGATTTTGCCGATGCAGTCGTCGCAAGTAATGCAATCCTCAGCTGCTTTCACCAGGAAGCCCGCTATAAGGCCAAGCGTGCTGGCCCTTATGCCTGGCTGTGGGGCACCTGTGGGAAGGTAGAAATGAAAAGTGTGCAAGAATTTTATCAGTATATAGATAAGCATGCATGATTAAACCGACACGTGTCCGTATACAAAATATGAGAAATATATATATATATATATATATATATATATATATATATATATATATATATATATATATATATATATATATATATATATATATATATATGGATGTTAATGCGCTTTCAGATAACAACTGTTGCCCCACCGCGGTGGTCTAGTGGCTAAGGTACTCGGCTGCTGACCCGCAGGTCGCGGGACCGAATCCCGGCTTCGGCGGCTGCACTTTCGATGGAGGTGAAAATGCCGTAGGCCCGCGTTCTCAGATTTGGGCGCACGTTAAAGAACCCCAGGTGGTCGAAATTTCTGGAGCCCTTCACTACGGTGTCTCTCATAATAATATGGTGGTTTTGGAACGTTAAACCCCACATATCATCAAGATAACTGTTCATTCAGCCGACGTTTGCGTCGGGAGAGCCCCGTCTTTTTCAAGGTATAATAATATTTACACATTTTCCGCGTCGATTTATAGCTTGTCACGACAGGAGGGAAGAAGTCCGGAGAATAGTATAAACAACAACATAAAAAAAACTGAGGGAGAAACGTTTAAAAATAAAAAAAAATCTAGGAGAAGAAGCAAGAGAAAGACGACGGGATTAGGAAGGGACAGCATCTCAAGAGAGTAAGGCGAACGCAAACGAGCCATGCCATCATCTGTGTGCCAGTTATGACAGTGATTCAAAACCGCCGAAAATTTCTTCCCCGATTGCGGGAAAGGGACGTCGGTTAGTCGAGTTGTGTGGGCGCCTGGTGAAAGCATGTTATATTTTTAAATGTAAGCCATAGTACCTGCTTGTACCATGGACTTATCGTTACATACATACACAGTATAACTGATTGAGAAGCATGTTTTCATCTACATCGTGCACTGACGCAAACGCTGCCTCACGCGGCTTGCATGTAACACAGTAAGCAGCGCAGAGTTTATAATATATGCATAATATCGTATAGTGGGGAATTGTTGGACGGTGTGTAATAATTTTTAAATAATGTAAATCATTCCATTACACGGAATCAACGAGATATGAAAAGCGCACCACGGCAAGTCTGCAGGGCTTCTAGATGTGGCCGCATCGTCTGGGTTATAGTAGCAGATGTCGATGCCGCGCACTCGCCTGACGACCCTTGATTCTGGTTTACTAGCGAGTGCATTTCCAGAGGTTGTCCGGCTTGCTTTACTGCTGTGGAGCACGACGCCTGCCTTGCACTGGGCGATCCAAGAGGAGACGTTGTTTGCTCTGTACTGCCGCTTGGTGATGAGTGCATCATTCCCATCACGAGGACTTTCTGCAGTGATGAAAGCGCAGCACGGGCGTCTGTCTGATCGTTGCTTCCTTGAAGCTGTCTGATGGTGGAAAAAAGTGCTTCGACAGGGTCACTGGAGAATTTGGCAGTCAACACGTATAGGAAACCTGAACGGATGAGAAATTGTGTGCACTGTACTGTGGACATTGTGGTCAGTTGGAGAGCTTCGTATGTTTCAAGAGATATGAATGCCCTCTTATGTGGTGCCGCGGCTTTCCATGCTGCGAAAAAGGGCAGAAATTCCTGCTCCAGCCATATCAACCTGAAAATAAAGCAGTTTATTGTAGAAAATATGAAACCTAGCGGGATAAATGGAATGTACCTGTCATCATCTGGGGAACTGAACGGCATCCTGTTTTGGTCCCGGCTTACTACGTGGAAGGTTGTATTTCTTATGTTGTGTATGGTGAACCATTTAAATATCATTTCCATCAGCTCGATGGTTGGCAGGCAGTCTTCAAACCCGAAAATGCCAAATCTGCGGCCGTATTGTAAGAGGTATCGTAAGGCCGATGTCACCTAGAAACCAAGGAGACGCGACATATTAAAAATGATCGGAATTATTTAGAGAGAGGTTTCTAAGCTTGGACGTTCGTATACAGCAAGTGAGACGAGTTACAAGTGGCACTGCAGTCATCAATAACGTGCACTTTTAAGTGAGTTTGTGTTAGTGAACATATATTTATAGAAGCTCTAATGATACGTAATTATTGTGTGGTAAGCAATACGCGCAGGTACATTCGTTAAGAAAGGGAAATTGTATGTTCAGATAACCATGCGCTGTTAGCAGCAGCAGTAGCAGCAGCTCATGTGCATGTTTTTATGTGACCATACTGATAAATATGTTAGCAGTTATATACGTATTGAATTACATTTTCACCATTTGCTTCCGTTTGGGTTCTACAAACAAATAAACCAGAAACTAACATGAATATTCACGTATCGTTTGCGGTGAATTACTATTAAAAGGCAGTTTTTGTACTGCTTCATTTGAACGAAAAGCTGCAAAATTTTTTCTGCTTCTGCATGAACATTCACTTGACGTAATATGATGTAAAATGAGTTGTGGCGTAATATTAGCGCATAAAAGTTTGCCCGAGCGCGCCAAAGAATTTGAGAAGTATAAACGTCACTACTGATAGAAAACTGCGAGCATGATTCTAGCTCAATTAGATGTATTTTTTTGTGTAATACAGGTTGCAGGAAGCATACATAATTTACAGCTAACGAAAAGGCATTTCCTGCATGACCTGTGTGCGTCACGCATTGTGATGTCTACAAGGAATACAGAGAATCTGGGAGTGTGTGACACTAACGCTAAATGGGTTTACACCTTTTCTTATACATGCCTGTGGAGAGAACACTTCAACGGCCCTCTTCACGCTTAATTTCTCGAAGTTCGTCGGGTAAACGTGCTTCTGCGTAAGGTTCCGAACAAGCTTGAACGACGACTGTTTTTCTGTTATGTCCAGCAACTTTCTCAAATACGTGGGGCTGTAGTAATGCCCATTGTTGAACAGAACGCGTTTGGTGGACAACATCTGGTTGCGGAGATTTTTCAGGATGTGGCAGTGGTCAAAAGAAAGGAAGAGCCTCCGATTCATATCCATTGGATGTCTGCAACAACAACAAAAAAAAATGAATAAATAAATTGGAGAAAGGCGGCGTTTGCGGTGTGAATAATTAGTTGCATATACGGTTTTCTGTTTTTTACCAAAGTAATGTAAATGTTAGCCATTCGAAGGACGTGTGCGTTGTTAATTATTACCTTATTATAAAATTTCTCCACTCATGCCATGATCCTGCAGGTCTGTGTGTGTGTTTTATTGAGATTACCTACACCTTAAATCTTCCGAAACTTTAAGTATACTCACCCATTCATACAGTCGCATGCAGGTGCGCATACATTACGCAAACGCGTAACGTCAATTGATTTGTAAAGACGGGCTATTTACAGCGATTGTACTGTTGATAGCAATCTTGTTATGGACACGGCTTTCTTATATGGCAGCGCTGATTAAAAAAAAAGAAGGGGGGGGGGGGCTCTGATGCTGATACAGGCTTTTTTTTTTGTGCGACCAAGTCTTTTTTTTTTTTTTCACTCAAACACGGCATGCATGCGCGTGCATACATTGATTGATAGATATGTGGGGTTTAACGTCCCAAAACCACCATATTATTATGAGAGACACCGTAGTGAAGGGCTCCAGAAATTTCGACCACCTGGGGTTCTTTAACGTGCACCCAAATCTGAGAACGCGGGCCTACAACATTTCCGCCTCCATCGGAAAAGCAGCAGCCGCAGCTGGGATTCGATCCATGCATACATTGAGGGCACACTGCGAATACATATAAAAAAATATTTACACTAGGCATTGCGCACAGCTTAATGCGAGCTGAGAGCAAAAATATATACTTAGCAACTTACGGCACAACTGGCATCATACGACCATTCCCTAACATGGTGAACATCTTTTTGTTCGAAGCGTGGTTGTCAGCTACAAGTCGGACCACTTGGAATCCTGCTTCTTCGATGGACTTAATTACTTCAAGTGTTAGTTGATGCAGGTGGTCTCCTTTTACTGACTGCGTGAAATAATATCCCACGGGTAGCCTGAAAAAGATAAAAATTAGCAGTATTCTGTAGCGTCGGTGTCAGCTGGGCTTAAAATCTCACTCCGTTGGAGAGAGGAGGAGAGCCAATTGCTCATCTCGAGCGCTTGTCAAATAAGTGCACAATGCTAAAGTTGACTTGCCGGGGGAAAGGGGGGGGGGAGCCCTCCTTAAAAAATAGAAGACGACTCCCCCTGCCCCTCCCCAGACTTTCAGCCCTGGTCGCGGAATAGCACATCATTGGTTAATTAAAGACAACGTTTTCTTTTTATATCTATAGGTGGGGTTAGTCTTTCAGTCACAGCGAAACGTATAGTGATAGACAAAGTGATGATTCACTTACGTGTAGTGCGTTGATAAGCCTACAAATACAAAGGCGAGAAGGTGTGTGGCCAGCTCGTTCTGAATGCCCACTTCTTTTTCTAGGCCTCCCATTTCGACTAGGCCATGGACTTTGTCTCCTTTTTTTTCGTACGTCAGTGCTTGCTTTAAAGACATTTCATCCACAATCAAAGAGCCCATTTTTTCCTAACAAAAAAAATGGGGGGGGGGGAATTCACTGTTAACAGACATGCGTTATATATCGGCGGAGACAGTTAATTATATAAATAACCTTCTTTGTTGTTCCGTACATGACCCATAATTTAACAGAAATGATTAGGGTTTAGAGCAAACATAGCGCACTGCCGTATACTCTTAAACAATACATCTTACGTTCGAGTAATCCTTGCCACAGGTCTGGTCCCTGTTTATTCACTTTAAATCACTTTTCATTCGGCTATACTAGCATGTATTTTGATCAGTCAAACACTGCCGCGTGCGCTGCTTCCTTCGTTATTCGCGTGCATATTGTAAATAATTCTGATCGAAGTAACGTACCCGTTCGGACAAGTGTGTGCTTTCCGTGTGCAGCCTTTGCTTCATTAGCGACGAAACAACTGCTCCAGTACAGTAGCCAATGTAACGCTTCAGTGTCATGCGACTTGGAAGGGTGAGGCACCCAGACCTCCGCAACATTTCGTACCCGCAGGGTGATTTAGCTTGCCACATTATGGCCTGCCTGATGGTCACCTCTTTCCAACGGTGATTTTTCTCACGCAGGCATTGCAATTGCTCCTTCAAAAATTCAGCCTTCTTGTCGTTCTCGTCCAGCATTTCCTGATGATGAAAGGGCAGTTGAAATGCGTAAATCACGCGCAAGATAACATACTGGAAGAAAGCGGAAGTGCAGGGGAGAATGGAAGCTTGACCCGCTGAAACATCGTAGAGCAGGGAATGCCGGCGCATCCAACAATTCGACATTTACGTACTGGACTTGCCCTTGTCAAGACAAGTTTAGATGTTGTGGGAGAGTGAGCAAACGTTCACACACACGCTACTAAAGGAGGCTGTTGCTGTCCTGACAAAGAATAGTGCACCTGATTGTCGAAACCTTGCATTTGGCATCATTCCTTATTCAACAATTCATAATCGCGAGAAAAGATATGCGTTTACTCTTAAGACAATAATAGATGTTTCATGTCACCACGTGGACATTCAATTGCAGCTATGCTACATTAATGAATTGCGCAACTTCAGACTTGCGTCATGTTCAGTAACCGGCCACCGACTCACACATACGGACTAGCGGAAACTGTTCACTTACACTTTCCAAACCATTCCTTCCTTTTTGAATGCAATGCTGCTCGCTCAAGTTTATAAGGCAGACATCACATGTGCGTCAAGCGTGGCTTCCTGTACGAGCATAAACCGATCGGCCCATAGCACCAACACAACACAGCTTGCAAATTACTGTCTTTCCAGTTGTCAGTCCAATGTCCTTAATTGTTTGCGACGACAGAAATTTGAACTCGTTGTTCGCAGGATAAAGGAATAAACTCGGGGTGCGCCAATCACGCAAGGGGGTACACACCGACCTTCGTATCTTAAACACTTGCTCATGTGCGCGCTTACCCACCAACCTTCTTTTATTCCGTGTCCTTATGTCAGGCCTACACCTTCGTATGACCAGAAAGATTGCCAGCATCGGCGTACACTAAAATGTCACGTAAATTTATATGAAGAAGAAAATCTATAAACAGAGTTTCTCTCGAGCAGACATCATGACAGCGGACTTGTCATCCTTAAGGCTATAATTGTATTTCAGTCTTTCAGAAAACAAGCCTGCTTGTCGAAACGCCGGCTCGAAACAACTTTGCTAAAACTACTGATTAAGCGAGTTGGTTCATGATTATTTTCAGTGTTTGTGTGTGTGTAAACAGCGATTAAAGAATGGGAACAACCCCTGTTCACAGGTTTTTTACTGCAAGCTTCCATCCTCCCCTTTCTGACGTTTCTTACAAAAAAGTATAGGGACACTAAGTTAATAGACTGATAAATGAGTACCTGATAATTCTCTATCGTTCCTGTTCCGATCATACGACTATTAGAACAGAAAAAATTAAGACTAGGTTTAATGTTCTGAGTTTGGCGAACAATCTTCGACACGTGCACGTCGCTTTATGTTGCGTCGCTCCTTGTGTACTTGGCCGCATTGGCTGAGAACATTTCTTTGAAACTTGCTACTTCAGACCTTGCATCTACTAACACAGCAGTCTTAGACATTACCTGAGGCCGTCAAAGTATGACGTCACTGCTAGCCGATGCGCGAGAACTTAAGGGTAGCATCGCCACCTTTACAATCTCTTATAGTTTCGAGAATTCCTTCGCTCACCGGACGTCCTCTCGTAGTACGGGTGATGTTGATAGAATTGACTTACTCCTAAATTGTTATTATGTTCAGAGTCATTTAAAATTAAGTGCGAATATAAAAGGATTAATATAACATTCGTCCACTGACGTAACTGCGTACCTGCAGCGTTAGAGCGCCATTCGCCTCGGCGAGGGCTTTCATCTCGAAAAAATCTTTCTTTAGCTTCTCTAGCTGTGAATGCAAATTACTGTTCATTTCTTTCAGCCTGCTGCACTTCCGCCGCAACGTCTTAGTTGCCGCGACCAGGGAGCGCATCTTCTTCAAACCGATCGACGTTTGCGACGTCATGGAGCGCCGCACTGGCCTCTTCTGGTGTTCCCCTTGTATAACTGAACTACAGTCCTCCATGTTGTCCTGACTTGATGGAAAATGCAACCACTCGGCCTCTTGTGCAGTTTCAATTGGGTTTTCAGAACTATATACTTCCCCAGGCTCCGCTGATGCTCGCTCTTCTTGAGAAGAATCTGCGTTGGACGTTCCCCTGTTAAGCCGAAAAAATAGCGAAGCATGACAGATATATTGTCCCGCTAAACGCATAAGGGAATACTGCTAACATTATTCTTATCCGTTGTTGTGTTAGACTTCAAGTTTTACTTACAGTATTTTTACTTGTATGGGTGCCAGCGTTGTTTCCCCCTGCGTTCGTTTTAGCCGCTTTTTCCGCGGCATTGGATCTTGCCCACGTGGATCAGGAGAAGCGGGAAATAAGGAAGGCACGGCTGTGGGCTTCAACATCTTCCTTTTCGTCACTGTTCTGTAATCTTCAGCGGTAAAATGCAGGCTGCATACCTTCGACCGGTCGCTGGGCTCCCAGCGATGCTTTCCTGAACCTTCATCAAAGGTAAAGGCGTATACGCATGGCTAGCAAGATTGCAAAATAACAGTCCATAACACCTTTTTTGTAATTAATTTTTCCAAAATGTAACAAGCCAAATGGGGAGGTTAAGAAAAAGCATAGCCACGATTTTATTCTGGGGAAGTACCTGTATACCCATTTAGTGCATTTTCATATTTTCTCGCAGCCTTTGTAAATGTCTTTTTAGATGACTACATTCGTCGATTGATGTTTAGTGATGGTACGTGGTCGAGTCCAGTGGCATACTTGAAGCCCTTTATTCGAAGAGCTCATTGGCTATACAAGGTTTCATAACAAAGCTGAATTTCCTAATGGCTGCTCAGTAACGAAGCGCGACCCAATACGACAGAGCCGAAACCGAGGCGCACTTGAGCGCCTTGGTCTTGGTTTAGAGCGCAAACCTCTAACCTGTACAATGACTCCGCCGTTGACGACGATGACTTCAGTGGTTTTTGTTCTTTTGCATTCTCCAAAACGAATCTTTGTCATGCATGATGTAATCTCAGATGCAGCACGCACATAAATAGAGTATCTGTCGCTGATTATTCCAGGTTCCTCATTTCGGTTTCACCGGCTGGGTCTCTTAACCCTCACAGAGCCGATGGGCTCATTGCACGAAGGACTTCAATTATGTCATTATACCCGACCGCCTGCCAGCCCTATATAGAGTGAACAGTTAATCGCCACATTTCGTTACCGGCGTAACGTTTCTAATTACCTTAAGTAAGCTTATACAGAAACGAACAAAGCTGTATGGGAAGATAGAAGTTTGAGATGAGAAATACATTTGACCAAATTCGGTCGCTAACTTCAGTGACACCCAGTGTTCAAGAGTTGTCCATCGCTAAACACACACACACACACACACACACACACACACACACACACACACACACACACACACACACACACACACGCACACACACACACACACACACACACACACACACACACACACACACACACACACACACACACACACACAGAGAGACAAACTGTGGAGGCAGCACGTAAATATTTCATATCATTAATTTTTTTATGGATTTCGGCGGCATTTGTTGAGGCAGCCTTCGGGAAGGGTGCTCGAACCCCTCGCAACCCACCGCTACGCATTTTTACATAATTTACAGATTTCGTATATTTACTTTTTTCTTGTGTGCTATATTTAAATTTCTTGGCACTATTTGTGGAGCCTGCCATATTAGCCGCGGTACTTTAAAAAAGCTTTCATGTTTTTTAGCTCAGTGAATTAGCATAACACACGGAAATAAAGTTTACTAAAGCACCCTGGTGCTTCTTGCTAGCTTGCAACTCGTTCTGAATTGAAACGACTCTCAAAAACACAAGACTCACCTTTTCTTCCAATTGCCTCGATCCATTCTTCCCGTATGTCTGTGGCAGGAAACTCGTGAAAACTTACTTTACTTTGTTTGCCTTGTTCCGATTTGCAATATGGCACGCAGCAATACACCATACTTACATTTGAGGTGTCAGCTCATCTAAAAAAAAAAAACTGCACGCGGCCACTATTAGAGCTGACTACTGCAGCTATCTGCCGTCTGCAAGTTTCTGCACACGACCTACTGTGTTTCTGCGTATCTTCTGCAATTTGTGTATGCGTATCGTCTGGAACCATCGTGATTCAGTGTGAACAATGAATGCCTAACAATAGTTTTTTTATCTCGTTGGACTACGTTTTCATTCAAGAAATATTTTCATAATAAATTTTCCTTCATTTGTAGAAAAGTTCCCGTCTGCTTGCCACTGTGACCCTTTGTGTGCTTTTTTTACGGTTCTATTTCTGCTTCAAACGTCCACACGAATGCAGCCAACTCTGACGAGGAATCATATCGCTTTATTTGCCATATTTTACACATTCATACACAATTCATGCACAATAAGAACGATTTGCACTGCCACAGCGATGGCTGAAGCAGACGACAGCGAACAGGTGCTGCCTAGCGCCACGCCGCTCGTAGGTGACGGCCCTAGCGGCAGAAGGTATGAACTAGAACGTGGGCGCTGGAAGAGGTGCTCTCTGGGCAGGTCAGGAGTGTAGTAGGTCATGCAAAGGCTAACATCACCCTAAAAACGGCCGCTCATGTAGGCTCCCTACCAGCCCTCGCATGCGTGCACCGCGCTGCGTTGATTTGAAGCATGCGCGTTGAGTCGAAATAAACAGGTTTTCTGGACTCGCTCTCCCCATGTATAAGCGGACGCGTCGGGGCGGAGAGTCGTCGCGGCGAGTCCCGTCGACCCGGAGACAGGGGGTAGGTTGACCGAACTCGCCGCGCTCAGAAAGGGCATGTATAACCGGTCGCGCTGAGTTGACGGCTCGTGACCGCCCGTCACGGTCTCCGCTTCCCCATCACTCTGACGTGATGGGGACAGGGGAAGCGACCATCTGCGATTACACTATAAAAAGTAATGGTTGGTCACTTTACTACACTATTCATTTTTGGAACCAATTTTCTAAAAAAAAATTTTAATTTCTTAATTATGGTGGCACTTAGGTTGCGACGAAACTTCGAAAAAGTTAAATATCATACGCAGCACGGTAAAACGATTCCAGTCGGTAGGAAAAGAACGGCATTTCCTTGTTAAAACGCATTCACCACTAGTGTATGTTGATGTGCTTTGCGGGGAAGCAATGCAGTGTTCTTGACCAATATCAGAAATTTTTACAGCTTTTCAACTTTTCCAGAGACAACGCAGCTGCATAGCTTGCTTGCATTGTTGACGGTAAGTGGGGGAAAAGCCCGAGTCGCGAAGACAGTAGTTTGGAAGCGCTGGCACATGAACTTTGAAAAATTTGCAATATTGCTCTTGTTCAGGCACTTATCGGTCTGTGTGGCGCTCCATATAAAAATATACACTTTGCATCATTTCAAAGGGTGCAGAAACGATACTTATTTCTGTAAATTTAATACGAATCTTTGTTTTACGCGAGAAAATATTATTTATATTGAGCTGCCTCCAAGGCTGTCAACGGCGGACCGTAAGCGCACTTCACTGCACTGTGGGTTCTTCGGCAGCCTCCTAAATGCACCAAAGCCGGCTTGTTGATTCGTGCTCTATTTTCCTGCGCTCACCGCCAGTAATAGAAACAAATTATGCAGCTGCATTATCTCATAAGAAGTTGTAAGAGCTGTAAAAAATGTTTAAATATTGCCCAAGAACAACGCATTGCTTCCCCTCAAAGAACATCTTGTTACAACCTAGTAGCTGTGAACGCGTTGTGCCAAGGAAACGCTGTGTTTTTCCTACTCACGAGTTTTTTTCACAACCTAGTTATTGGGCGCTGCCACGATATTTAAATTGCTCTGAGAGTTGGAAAAAAATTCCTCCGAAAACTGGTCTCAGAACAAAAATGGAAGACGGGCTTTCGGCTCGCCTCGACGCAAAGCGTCGCTGCGATCACCGCTCACCTTAACTCGTCCGTGCGAGTTCATATAAACTCGGGCGCATCGAGGTAAGCTGAACCCGCCACTCAACTCAGCCCGCCCCCGTCGCGTCCATGTACACGGGGCTTATGTCACGAAAAGAAGGAGGTGCAGCGTTGTCTGG
>NW_027465732.1:0-15746 GCF_043290135.1 Rhipicephalus microplus | reverse complement strand
AGGAAGATCCAGATCGAGGTCAATCTGTATCGCCGTGTAAGCTTTATATACGAGGAGGCATGTGGTGGTGCTGCCTACATAGGAGCAGTATCCAGAAAGGAATGGAGCAGGGCCAGATTCTTGGAGTGCCAAGACGGCCGGCTGAGAGCCAAGTGAGCTGAGGAAAAGGGAAAGATGTGAACGCTTTCGCCTGTTCTCGAAGCCTCCAGGGTTCCACTGTATGATCTCGAATTTAGACGCAACGTTTGAACAGGACGTACGATTGGTAGCCATCGTGACTATCTTAGGTTTTATATTTGGTCCTCCATGTCCCGCTCGAAATTCTCAGAGGCAGGGAGGGGCACGGAGGCCGGATTGTCCGACGGCGGGGTGGTGGTAGCCACCTTACGACGACGCCATGGAGCTGTACACTCACTGCTCACCGAGCAGGAGCGGGAACGCGATGCCTTGGGTTGAAACTAGGTGACTGCCCAGGCTTGAATAGCCTGGGTAACCTTTACTACTATGCATTGGACCGAGAAGCTGGTGAGGAGGTGATTAATCGAAGCTTCGACGCGCGTGAGGCGTTCCTCTATGCGCGGGGCGCGCTCTTCACTAGGGAGAGTTTGGTTAGCGGGCAAGAGAACCTGAGGTGCCCCAGGAGCCTCAAGAGCTTCTGGAGTAGATGCGGCACCGGTTCCGAGTGCTGGAGTACACATGGCTGCTTGAACCGGCGGTTTAATGGGAGTGGACTTAGCACGAGGACTAAGCTTGGACGTAGCTGGCGTAGCCGCCTGGACAGAGGAGGCAATATCGGATGGCCTTGCAATACACTGTTGTTGGGGTTGAAGTCGCTTATTTAAGAGTTTATTTAAGAGTCGCTTATTTAAGAGAGGCTTAGAAGCAGCATTCCCTGCCCAACTGCTCACCTGAGGTACCGCCGCTGGTGCTTCGAGCGGTGGGAATGCTTAAGTGTCGGCGTGGAGTGCTGGAGCCGAATGATGCAGGTTGGTGCTGCTGTCTGGCTGTGACGAACATGAGGTGGTCCCTCGAGGAGATGTTGAGGGCTGCTTGCGTTTCGAATATTTTCGATATTTTGACGTGCAGCCACTGGTCCCAGTCTCATGGGCGCTGTGGCAGAGGAGGCGCTTGGGATGGCAGTCGTGGGTATTGAGACCTGCAGGTGCGGGGGTTCCACATTTGGCACACTGGGTTGGAGCGGGGTGAGGACACTGAGGTGGTCGATGACCGATGGTACCGCACTTGGTGCAAACAGGGACCGTCTTCTTGTAGGCGCGGATATACGTCGCCACGCAGTGGTAGAAGAGGAAGCGGGGTAACTTCGTGCCCTCAAAGTCACCACCGCCGCCGCGGAATCTCCGAGTTAGCGGACCGCGAGGATAGTACCTCGAGGCCAATGCAGTTCTGACTTTATCTTCTCCGGGCTTTCAGCAGGGTTTATGGTGATGACGCCCTTGCATGTATCCCCTGGTGCCTTGGCGTGGCCCCGAACGGGCAGCTGCTGATCCCCCACTTGCAGCTGGAAGCCCACGAGGAGTCGCTGTGCCATAGGCAAAATGGTGGTGCTACAGACCAAGATGTTTTGTTCCCAGATCGGCCACACTTGAATTTGCGTGGTAGTCCGGTCGCCGAGGTAGCTGCGGATGGCGTCGCCCACGCGATCGGCCGGGACGAATGTGCGTAGCTCGCAGGGAACGCGAGGTTTCAGCACTACGATGTAGTCGTCGCGAGAGAGGCGAGGAGTTTGACGCGGACGCCACTTGCGTTGCTTCGCTGGCTGCGAGGACGGAGCATGACCTACTACACTCCTGACCTGCCCAGAGAGCACCTCTTCCAGCGCCCACGTTCTAGTTCATACCTTCTGCCGCTAGGGCCGTCACCTACGAGCGGCGTGGCGCTAGGCAGCACCTGTTCGCTGTCGTCTGCTTCAGCCATCGCTGTGGCAGTGCAAATCGTTCTTATTGTGCATGAATTGTGTATGAATGTGTAAAATATGGCAAATAAAGCGATATGATTCCTCGTCAGAGTTGGCTGCATTCGTGTGGACGTTTGAAGCAGAAATAGAACCGTAAAAAAAGCACACAAAGGGTCACAGTGGCAAGCAGACGGGAACTTTTCTACAAATGAAGGAAAATTTATTATGAAAATATTTCTTGAATGAAAACGTAGTCCAACGAGATAAAAAAACTATTGTTAGGCATTCATTGTTCACACTGAATCACGATGGTTCCAGACGATACGCATACACAAATTGCAGAAGATACGCAGAAACACAGTAGGTCGTGTGCAGAAACTTGCAGACGGCAGATAGCTGCAGTAGTCAGCTCTAATAGTGGCCGCGTGCAGTTTTTTTTTTTTAGATGAGCTGACACCTCAAATGTAAGTATGGTGTATTGCTGCGTGCCATATTGCAAATCGGAACAAGGCAAACAAAGTAAAGTAAGTTTTCACGAGTTTCCTGCCACAGACATACGGGAAGAATGGATCGAGGCAATTGGAAGAAAAGGTGAGTCTTGTGTTTTTGAGAGTCGTTTCAATTCAGAACGAGTTGCAAGCTAGCAAGAAGCACCAGGGTGCTTTAGTAAACTTTATTTCCGTGTGTTATGCTAATTCACTGAGCTAAAAAACATGAAAGCTTTTTTAAAGTACCGCGGCTAATATGGCAGGCTCCACAAATAGTGCCAAGAAATTTAAATATAGCACACAAGAAAAAAGTAAATATACGAAATCTGTAAATTATGTAAAAATGCGTAGCGGTGGGTTGCGAGGGGTTCGAGCACCCTTCCCGAAGGCTGCCTCAACAAATGCCGCCGAAATCCATAAAAAAATTAATGATATGAAATATTTACGTGCTGCCTCCACAGTTTGTCTCTCTGTGTGTGTGTGTGTGTGTGTGTGTGTGTGTGTGTGTGTGTGTGTGTGTGTGTGTGTGTGTGTGTGTGTGTGTGTGTGTGTGTGTGTGTTTAGCGATGGACAACTCTTGAACACTGGGTGTCACTGAAGTTAGCGACCGAATTTGGTCAAATGTATTTCTCATCTCAAACCTCTATCTTCCCATACAGCTTTGTTCGTTTCTGTATAAGCTTACTTAAGGTAATTAGAAACGTTACGCCGGTAACGAAATGTGGCGATTAACTGTTCACTCTATATAGGGCTGGCAGGCGGTCGGGTATAATGACATAATTGAAGTCCTTCGTGCAATGAGCCCATCGGCTCTGTGAGGGTTAAGAGACCCAGCCGGTGAAACCGAAATGAGGAACCTGGAATAATCAGCGACAGATACTCTATTTATGTGCGTGCTGCATCTGAGATTACATCATGCATGACAAAGATTCGTTTTGGAGAATGCAAAAGAACAAAAACCACTGAAGTCATCGTCGTCAACGGCGGAGTCATTGTACAGGTTAGAGGTTTGCGCTCTAAACCAAGACCAAGGCGCTCAAGTGCGCCTCGGTTTCGGCTCTGTCGTATTGGGTCGCGCTTCGTTACTGAGCAGCCATTAGGAAATTCAGCTTTGTTATGAAACCTTGTATAGCCAATGAGCTCTTCGAATAAAGGGCTTCAAGTATGCCACTGGACTCGACCACGTACCATCACTAAACATCAATCGACGAATGTAGTCATCTAAAAAGACATTTACAAAGGCTGCGAGAAAATATGAAAATGCACTAAATGGGTATACAGGTACTTCCCCAGAATAAAATCGTGGCTATGCTTTTTCTTAACCTCCCCATTTGGCTTGTTACATTTTGGAAAAATTAATTACAAAAAAGGTGTTATGGACTGTTATTTTGCAATCTTGCTAGCCATGCGTATACGCCTTTACCTTTGATGAAGGTTCAGGAAAGCATCGCTGGGAGCCCAGCGACCGGTCGAAGGTATGCAGCCTGCATTTTACCGCTGAAGATTACAGAACAGTGACGAAAAGGAAGATGTTGAAGCCCACAGCCGTGCCTTCCTTATTTCCCGCTTCTCCTGATCCACGTGGGCAAGATCCAATGCCGCGGAAAAAGCGGCTAAAACGAACGCAGGGGGAAACAACGCTGGCACCCATACAAGTAAAAATACTGTAAGTAAAACTTGAAGTCTAACACAACAACGGATAAGAATAATGTTAGCAGTATTCCCTTATGCGTTTAGCGGGACAATATATCTGTCATGCTTCGCTATTTTTTCGGCTTAACAGGGGAACGTCCAACGCAGATTCTTCTCAAGAAGAGCGAGCATCAGCGGAGCCTGGGGAAGTATATAGTTCTGAAAACCCAATTGAAACTGCACAAGAGGCCGAGTGGTTGCATTTTCCATCAAGTCAGGACAACATGGAGGACTGTAGTTCAGTTATACAAGGGGAACACCAGAAGAGGCCAGTGCGGCGCTCCATGACGTCGCAAACGTCGATCGGTTTGAAGAAGATGCGCTCCCTGGTCGCGGCAACTAAGACGTTGCGGCGGAAGTGCAGCAGGCTGAAAGAAATGAACAGTAATTTGCATTCACAGCTAGAGAAGCTAAAGAAAGATTTTTTCGAGATGAAAGCCCTCGCCGAGGCGAATGGCGCTCTAACGCTGCAGGTACGCAGTTACGTCAGTGGACGAATGTTATATTAATCCTTTTATATTCGCACTTAATTTTAAATGACTCTGAACATAATAACAATTTAGGAGTAAGTCAATTCTATCAACATCACCCGTACTACGAGAGGACGTCCGGTGAGCGAAGGAATTCTCGAAACTATAAGAGATTGTAAAGGTGGCGATGCTACCCTTAAGTTCTCGCGCATCGGCTAGCAGTGACGTCATACTTTGACGGCCTCAGGTAATGTCTAAGACTGCTGTGTTAGTAGATGCAAGGTCTGAAGTAGCAAGTTTCAAAGAAATGTTCTCAGCCAATGCGGCCAAGTACACAAGGAGCGACGCAACATAAAGCGACGTGCACGTGTCGAAGATTATTCGCCAAACTCAGAACATTAAACCTAGTCTTAATTTTTTCTGTTCTAATAGTCGTATGATCGGAACAGGAACGATAGAGAATTATCAGGTACTCATTTATCAGTCTATTAACTTAGTGTCCCTATACTTTTTTGTAAGAAACGTCAGAAAGGGGAGGATGGAAGCTTGCAGTAAAAAACCTGTGAACAGGGGTTGTTCCCATTCTTTAATCGCTGTTTACACACACACAAACACTGAAAATAATCATGAACCAACTCGCTTAATCAGTAGTTTTAGCAAAGTTGTTTCGAGGCGGCGTTTCGACAAGCAGGCTTGTTTTCTGAAAGACTGAAATACAATTATAGCCTTAAGGATGACAAGTCCGCTGTCATGATGTCTGCTCGAGAGAAACTCTGTTTATAGATTTTCTTCTTCATATAAATTTACGTGACATTTTAGTGTACGCCGATGCTGGCAATCTTTCTGGTCATACGAAGGTGTAGGCCTGACATAAGGACACGGAATAAAAGAAGGTTGGTGGGTAAGCGCGCACATGAGCAAGTGTTTAAGATACGAAGGTCGGTGTGTACCCCCTTGCGTGATTGGCGCACCCCGAGTTTATTCCTTTATCCTGCGAACAACGAGTTCAAATTTCTGTCGTCGCAAACAATTAGGGACATTGGACTGACAACTGGAAAGACAGTAATTTGCAAGCTGTGTTGTGTTGGTGCTATGGGCCGATCGGTTTATGCTCGTACAGGAAGCCACGCTTGACGCACATGTGATGTCTGCCTTATAAACTTGAGCGAGCAGCATTGCATTCAAAAAGGAAGGAATGGTTTGGAAAGTGTAAGTGAACAGTTTCCGCTAGTCCGTATGTGTGAGTCGGTGGCCGGTTACTGAACATGACGCAAGTCTGAAGTTGCGCAATTCATTAATGTAGCATAGCTGCAATTGAATGTCCACGTGGTGACATGAAACATCTATTATTGTCTTAAGAGTAAACGCATATCTTTTCTCGCGATTATGAATTGTTGAATAAGGAATGATGCCAAATGCAAGGTTTCGACAATCAGGTGCACTATTCTTTGTCAGGACAGCAACAGCCTCCTTTAGTAGCGTGTGTGTGAACGTTTGCTCACTCTCCCACAACATCTAAACTTGTCTTGACAAGGGCAAGTCCAGTACGTAAATGTCGAATTGTTGGATGCGCCGGCATTCCCTGCTCTACGATGTTTCAGCGGGTCAAGCTTCCATTCTCCCCTGCACTTCCGCTTTCTTCCAGTATGTTATCTTGCGCGTGATTTACGCATTTCAACTGCCCTTTCATCATCAGGAAATGCTGGACGAGAACGACAAGAAGGCTGAATTTTTGAAGGAGCAATTGCAATGCCTGCGTGAGAAAAATCACCGTTGGAAAGAGGTGACCATCAGGCAGGCCATAATGTGGCAAGCTAAATCACCCTGCGGGTACGAAATGTTGCGGAGGTCTGGGTGCCTCACCCTTCCAAGTCGCATGACACTGAAGCGTTACATTGGCTACTGTACTGGAGCAGTTGTTTCGTCGCTAATGAAGCAAAGGCTGCACACGGAAAGCACACACTTGTCCGAACGGGTACGTTACTTCGATCAGAATTATTTACAATATGCACGCGAATAACGAAGGAAGCAGCGCACGCGGCAGTGTTTGACTGATCAAAATACATGCTAGTATAGCCGAATGAAAAGTGATTTAAAGTGAATAAACAGGGACCAGACCTGTGGCAAGGATTACTCGAACGTAAGATGTATTGTTTAAGAGTATACGGCAGTGCGCTATGTTTGCTCTAAACCCTAATCATTTCTGTTAAATTATGGGTCATGTACGGAACAACAAAGAAGGTTATTTATATAATTAACTGTCTCCGCCGATATATAACGCATGTCTGTTAACAGTGAATTCCCCCCCCCCCCCCATTTTTTTTGTTAGGAAAAAATGGGCTCTTTGATTGTGGATGAAATGTCTTTAAAGCAAGCACTGACGTACGAAAAAAAAGGAGACAAAGTCCATGGCCTAGTCGAAATGGGAGGCCTAGAAAAAGAAGTGGGCATTCAGAACGAGCTGGCCACACACCTTCTCGCCTTTGTATTTGTAGGCTTATCAACGCACTACACGTAAGTGAATCATCACTTTGTCTATCACTATACGTTTCGCTGTGACTGAAAGACTAACCCCACCTATAGATATAAAAAGAAAACGTTGTCTTTAATTAACCAATGATGTGCTATTCCGCGACCAGGGCTGAAAGTCTGGGGAGGGGCAGGGGGAGTCGTCTTCTATTTTTTAAGGAGGGCTCCCCCCCCCCCTTTCCCCCGGCAAGTCAACTTTAGCATTGTGCACTTATTTGACAAGCACTCGAGATGAGCAATTGGCTCTCCTCCTCTCTCCAACGGAGTGAGATTTTAAGCCCAGCTGACACCGACGCTACAGAATACTGCTAATTTTTATCTTTTTCAGGCTACCCGTGGGATATTATTTCACGCAGTCAGTAAAAGGAGACCACCTGCATCAACTAACACTTGAAGTAATTAAGTCCATCGAAGAAGCAGGATTCCAAGTGGTCCGACTTGTAGCTGACAACCACGCTTCGAACAAAAAGATGTTCACCATGTTAGGGAATGGTCGTATGATGCCAGTTGTGCCGTAAGTTGCTAAGTATATATTTTTGCTCTCAGCTCGCATTAAGCTGTGCGCAATGCCTAGTGTAAATATTTTTTTATATGTATTCGCAGTGTGCCCTCAATGTATGCATGGATCGAATCCCAGCTGCGGCTGCTGCTTTTCCGATGGAGGCGGAAATGTTGTAGGCCCGCGTTCTCAGATTTGGGTGCACGTTAAAGAACCCCAGGTGGTCGAAATTTCCGGAGCCCTCCACTACGGCGTCTCTCAAAATCATATGGTGGTTTTGGGACGTTAAACCCCACATATCTATCAATCAATGTATGCACGCGCATGCATGCCGTGTTTGAGTGAAAAAAAAAACAAAAGACTTGGTCGCACAAAAAAAAAAGCCTGTATCAGCATCAGAGCCCCCCCCCCCCCCTTCTTTTTTTTTAATCAGCGCTGCCATATAAGAAAGCCGTGTCCATAACAAGATTGCTATCAACAGTACAATCGCTGTAAATAGCCCGTCTTTACAAATCAATTGACGTTACGCGTTTGCGTAATGTATGCGCACCTGCATGCGACTGTATGAATGGGTGAGTATACTTAAAGTTTCGGAAGATTTAAGGTGTAGGTAATCTCAATAAAACACACACACAGACCTGCAGGATCATGGCATGAGTGGAGAAATTTTATAATAAGGTAATAATTAACAACGCACACGTCCTTCGAATGGCTAACATTTACATTACTTTGGTAAAAAACAGAAAACCGTATATGCAACTAATTATTCACACCGCAAACGCCGCCTTTCTCCAATTTATTTATTCATTTTTTTTTGTTGTTGTTGCAGACATCCAATGGATATGAATCGGAGGCTCTTCCTTTCTTTTGACCACTGCCACATCCTGAAAAATCTCCGCAACCAGATGTTGTCCACCAAACGCGTTCTGTTCAACAATGGGCATTACTACAGCCCCACGTATTTGAGAAAGTTGCTGGACATAACAGAAAAACAGTCGTCGTTCAAGCTTGTTCGGAACCTTACGCAGAAGCACGTTTACCCGACGAACTTCGAGAAATTAAGCGTGAAGAGGGCCGTTGAAGTGTTCTCTCCACAGGCATGTATAAGAAAAGGTGTAAACCCATTTAGCGTTAGTGTCACACACTCCCAGATTCTCTGTATTCCTTGTAGACATCACAATGCGTGACGCACACAGGTCATGCAGGAAATGCCTTTTCGTTAGCTGTAAATTATGTATGCTTCCTGCAACCTGTATTACACAAAAAAATACATCTAATTGAGCTAGAATCATGCTCGCAGTTTTCTATCAGTAGTGACGTTTATACTTCTCAAATTCTTTGGCGCGCTCGGGCAAACTTTTATGCGCTAATATTACGCCACAACTCATTTTACATCATATTACGTCAAGTGAATGTTCATGCAGAAGCAGAAAAAATTTTGCAGCTTTTCGTTCAAATGAAGCAGTACAAAAACTGCCTTTTAATAGTAATTCACCGCAAACGATACGTGAATATTCATGTTAGTTTCTGGTTTATTTGTTTGTAGAACCCAAACGGAAGCAAATGGTGAAAATGTAATTCAATACGTATATAACTGCTAACATATTTATCAGTATGGTCACATAAAAACATGCACATGAGCTGCTGCTACTGCTGCTGCTAACAGCGCATGGTTATCTGAACATACAATTTCCCTTTCTTAACGAATGTACCTGCGCGTATTGCTTACCACACAATAATTACGTATCATTAGAGCTTCTATAAATATATGTTCACTAACACAAACTCACTTAAAAGTGCACGTTATTGATGACTGCAGTGCCACTTGTAACTCGTCTCACTTGCTGTATACGAACGTCCAAGCTTAGAAACCTCTCTCTAAATAATTCCGATCATTTTTAATATGTCGCGTCTCCTTGGTTTCTAGGTGACATCGGCCTTACGATACCTCTTACAATACGGCCGCAGATTTGGCATTTTCGGGTTTGAAGACTGCCTGCCAACCATCGAGCTGATGGAAATGATATTTAAATGGTTCACCATACACAACATAAGAAATACAACCTTCCACGTAGTAAGCCGGGACCAAAACAGGATGCCGTTCAGTTCCCCAGATGATGACAGGTACATTCCATTTATCCCGCTAGGTTTCATATTTTCTACAATAAACTGCTTTATTTTCAGGTTGATATGGCTGGAGCAGGAATTTCTGCCCTTTTTCGCAGCATGGAAAGCCGCGGCACCACATAAGAGGGCATTCATATCTCTTGAAACATACGAAGCTCTCCAACTGACCACAATGTCCACAGTACAGTGCACACAATTTCTCATCCGTTCAGGTTTCCTATACGTGTTGACTGCCAAATTCTCCAGTGACCCTGTCGAAGCACTTTTTTCCACCATCAGACAGCTTCAAGGAAGCAACGATCAGACAGACGCCCGTGCTGCGCTTTCATCACTGCAGAAAGTCCTCGTGATGGGAATGATGCACTCATCACCAAGCGGCAGTACAGAGCAAACAACGTCTCCTCTTGGATCGCCCAGTGCAAGGCAGGCGTCGTGCTCCACAGCAGTAAAGCAAGCCGGACAACCTCTGGAAATGCACTCGCTAGTAAACCAGAATCAAGGGTCGTCAGGCGAGTGCGCGGCATCGACATCTGCTACTATAACCCAGACGATGCGGCCACATCTAGAAGCCCTGCAGACTTGCCGTGGTGCGCTTTTCATATCTCGTTGATTCCGTGTAATGGAATGATTTACATTATTTAAAAATTATTACACACCGTCCAACAATTCCCCACTATACGATATTATGCATATATTATAAACTCTGCGCTGCTTACTGTGTTACATGCAAGCCGCGTGAGGCAGCGTTTGCGTCAGTGCACGATGTAGATGAAAACATGCTTCTCAATCAGTTATACTGTGTATGTATGTAACGATAAGTCCATGGTACAAGCAGGTACTATGGCTTACATTTAAAAATATAACATGCTTTCACCAGGCGCCCACACAACTCGACTAACCGACGTCCCTTTCCCGCAATCGGGGAAGAAATTTTCGGCGGTTTTGAATCGCTGTCATAACTGGCACACAGATGATGGCATGGCTCGTTTGCGTTCGCCTTACTCTCTTGAGATGCTGTCCCTTCCTAATCCCGTCGTCTTTCTCTTGCTTCTTCTCCTAGATTTTTTTTTATTTTTAAACGTTTCTCCCTCAGTTTTTTTTATGTTGTTGTTTATACTATTCTCCGGACTTCTTCCCTCCTGTCGTGACAAGCTATAAATCGACGCGGAAAATGTGTAAATATTATTATACCTTGAAAAAGACGGGGCTCTCCCGACGCAAACGTCGGCTGAATGAACAGTTATCTTGATGATATGTGGGGTTTAACGTTCCAAAACCACCATATTATTATGAGAGACACCGTAGTGAAGGGCTCCAGAAATTTCGACCACCTGGGGTTCTTTAACGTGCGCCCAAATCTGAGAACGCGGGCCTACGGCATTTTCACCTCCATCGAAAGTGCAGCCGCCGAAGCCGGGATTCGGTCCCGCGACCTGCGGGTCAGCAGCCGAGTACCTTAGCCACTAGACCACCGCGGTGGGGCAACAGTTGTTATCTGAAAGCGCATTAACATCCATATATATATATATATATATATATATATATATATATATATATATATATATATATATATATATATATATATATATATATATATACATATATATATATATATATATATATATATATATATATATTTCTCATATTTTGTATACGGACACGTGTCGGTTTAATCATGCATGCTTATCTATATACTGATAAAATTCTTGCACACTTTTCATTTCTACCTTCCCACAGGTGCCCCACAGCCAGGCATAAGGGCCAGCACGCTTGGCCTTATAGCGGGCTTCCTGGTGAAAGCAGCTGAGGATTGCATTACTTGCGACGACTGCATCGGCAAAATCAAGGCTCCCAGCTCATCTGGACCAGCTACTGCTGTGATATTTAATTTAGACAGGGGAGGGCTTTCATACCCAACGATCTCATTTCTTTCCTTTGTGAGCACTCTAGAAAGGGCCGCGGAAGCATTTGCGCCATTGGCCATTTCCAAAAAGAGGCCGATGGCACTTTTTGTGCAAACTGTGCTACCTGCAGTGGCCTTGAACCCTCTTTTCAGCCATAAAGGCGCTACTAGCGAGCACCGAGAAGCCATGGCGCGGCTAGTGTTGCAAAAATTTAGCCGTCCTTTCTTCTCAAACTACGTGCGGGACAAAACAGCCAAAGAAGGAAAGAGAAAGAGAATAGCCGAAAAGCCAAAATCTCGCAAGATTTTAAAAGTTTAGTTGCATGCCTCCATTGTATCATGTACGCGCCCAGAACCTTGCTAGCACATTTTATTGAACTATGACCCAAATGCACGCAGCTCTGTACGCGTACATATGTTTTTCTTTATTGCAGACACAAGCCGTCACTGTGTGCCAGCAAGTAGGATATTCTTCGAAAGTGCAGAAACTTTGTTTGAAACATCAGCTTTAACTGGCATATTGTGGCACGCATAAGTAAAGCGACAAATGTGTTTTGTTTCATTTTGAAGTGCTGTAACATTGCTCGAATCACACGCATACACTCGCCAAATTCTTTTAGCAGAAACCTTGATATCACTTTGAGGGATCTGCTTTTCATTGACAAACGAGTATAATGGCACATTTTCAGCATGTGTACGCGCCCCAACTGCGGGTGTCGCCCTTGGGCGCTATCAATCAAACATAACCACTAGTACAACAAAGGCGGTACTATTCCGCCCTAAAAATAAGTCTGTTAATGAAAACATACATTTCAAGTATGGCGATACTATTATTGAGTTAGTAAATTGTATAAAAATTCTTGGAGTTACATTTTCGAGCAATATGCTTTGAAACGATCGCATTTACAGTGTGCTGGGTCAGTTATCTCGCGTAGAGGGCACGGTGTACAGTGGCAAAACTGTTCTACTATACAAGGTAAAATTCTTACTTTATAAATGACTGTTCTGTTGGCATCTTGCTTATTGTTTCTTGGTATGAAGGACTACGACTAACACGCGCTTACAAAAACTGTACCTGATGCAAAAGACGTATATTAGAATAATTTTTTACTGGTCGTATGATGCTCGCAGAAGTGAATTGTTTCAACAGGCTGGAATACCACCCCTACATCGTCTCTACGATTTTAAGTTAGCATTGGTGGTCAGGCGTCAATTTCAAGAAAGTCGACATTATTTGTACGACCTCTCGAAACTGCAGCCAAATAATTTGTTCGAAACATGACATAAAGAAACATGGAAAATAAAAACTTCGAGAACAAACTACTCCACAGATAGGTTGTTCTACACAGTTTCTACGTTAATTGATAAATATGTGAAAGCTGGCATAGATTTCTTACTCTGTACCCGAACTCAATTGCACGATATACACATGTATAGTTTTCAAGATTTCTTTGCAGTTGCTACATTGTTATCATGGTTGCTATTTTTATTTTTAGAATTTGAACTTGATATTTTTGTAATTGTTGCTTAGATAACATTGCTAACTGTTTGCCAGTGCTGTCGTGCTAAAGGCGTCTGTGGGCCTATGTCAAGCTGCCTCTTTCGAAGAGCAGCTTTTACCTGCCGCTGTCCTTCATCAAACTATTGATGAAAAATAAAACATTATTATTATTATTATTATTATTATTATTATTATTATTATTATTATTATTATTATTATTATTATTATTATTATTATTATTAACTATGCTCGACAAGATGATGATAATGATGACGATAAAAACTTTATTGGGGTCGCAATGTGTTGCCCTCGATAGGCACATCACTGCCTTTACCATATCGTCTCATCGCACGGACATATAAAATCATAGAAACGCGCATCGGCCAGCGCTCCCCGTTCCAGCAGACAAACTCCCGTAGCGAAATTTGACGCACAATTTTTGTTGTGTAGGTCACAGTAAGAGTTAAAGCTTCAATTCCTGTGTCTCTCCTTGATATGCGTCCGTGGGCGTATGTGCATTATTCTCTTCTATCAATTGACTACAAGTGTAACACCTGTCCAGGGCGAGTGTCCAAGGTAAGTGCTCAACAGGGGCACTGCGTTTCACCTGACGCGTCCTAAACAACCTAAAATCAGTTTGATATTCTATTACCAATGAGTACATTATTAGTCAAAAGCTTTATGAATACTAAATTGAAGTTTTTTTAGGCTGGAATGGCAAAAACAACCATGCAGCAAGACATTTCTACGCAAATATACAGCTTTAGAAGTCAATCAACCAGTATAGCCTAACTACTAAAATGTAACACATAGCACACGTTAGCCTTTTCAGCAAAAAACAATCACACGTATAGGCAGTTTGTCACAGAAGCAGACGCATGGTATCAGTCCGTCGCCCTCCTGCCGGCCGCACAGTAGCAGACGAACAGGTTATAGGTAGCGCCACCTACGGCGAGCGATTGAACGAGAGCGGGGACACGCGCTCCCATAGGAACCCCGCTATCTGAACAGGTCAGGAGTGTAGTAGGTCATGGGACGGAGCAGAGGTAGGCACACCGCCGGAGGGATGGCGCGCCGGCGTTCCTTGCAAGGCTGGGGAATGGTGGCCCGCTGTGGCGTCTCGTTGTTGTTGAGACGCAGACTTCGATTTCGCTTGATTGCGTTGCCACAGTCTCACCATGTCGTCGAGGTATTCGTCTTCTGATGGCATAGTGTTTACGTAGGATGAAATCTCCACAGACAGCACTTGGCTTGAGGTAGGATAATAGCCCGTAACCACGTTAGCGGCCGCCATCGCCGGGCTGAGAGCCCTTAGCGAGGCGGCGTTGTAGCCGGGAGTGAAGGATGTCCATCAAGTTGTCAAAACTCGACCCACCTGGACGAAGGTGTTGTCTAGGCGAAGCGGAGAACTTGGCGGTGACGATAAACCCAAGTTTCAGGGGTACCAAGGTGGATGTCCGCAGAAATAGCAGAACACCTACGGAGGCGATGTGGAGTGCGTCTGTCACGGATGGTTGGATGGATGGATATGGCTGTACCCTTTAAATCGGGCGGTGGCTAGCGCCACCAAGCCGTAATACTTAATGAACCCAAAACTATATTTATTTTTTCCCCTTAAAAAGTGAGTTTGAGGATTCGTACTTTGCAGTGAAGAGTTTAATTTTCACTCGTACCTTGACTTTAGCCACCAATCAGATAACCTCCTTCTAGTTAAGTCTACTTGCCCAGTGCTTTGAAAAACTCTGCGCCATCATCCTGAAGTATTGGGTGAAGCCCTTTACAGAACATTATCAAGTGTTCGGCAGTTTCTTCTTCCTCTCCACACGCACTGCATACCGTGTCTACCCCTTCGTATTTGGCTCGATATGTCTTGGTTCGCAGTACTCCCGTCCATGCCTCAAACAGTAGAGAACTACCCCGAGTATTATCATAGATCCTTTCCTTGGCAATTTGCTGCTTAAAAGTTCGATAGATCTCTAGTGCGGACTTCTTAATCATGCCCATTTTTCACATGTCAGTCTCCGTTTCCTTCACTTTCTTCTTAACCGATAGTTCTTTTTGGTTTGGCCACCTGCTGTTTTCTAAGTATTTACCAGTCAATTTCCTGGTTCGCTTCCTCCATATTGTATCGACATTCTTCGTGTACAAGTAGCTGAAAACCTTCCTAGCCCAACGCTCCTCCTTCATTTTTCTCAATCGCTTCTCAAATTTTATCTTGCTGCTAGCTTCCCTGCCCTCAAATGATGTCCATCCCATATCACCTTGTACTCCCTGATTTGGGGTATTCCCGTGAGCTCCTAAAGCAAGCCTACCTATTACACGTTGCTTAATTTCTAATCTTGCTTGAACTTCTGATCTCATGCACAAGACCGCATTGCCGAACGTCAGCCCAGGAACCATGACCCCTTTCCATATTCCTCTCACAACATCATACCTATTGTAATTCCACAGTGCCCTATTTTTCATCACTGCTGCATTCCTGTTACCTTTAGTCGTCACGTATATTTCGTGTTCCCTCAGGTACTCGGTCCCATTGCTTATCCATACGCCCAGATATTTGTATTTATCTGTTATCTCTAGCGTGACCTCCTGTATCCTAAGCTCACTACCTTCGTTGTCATT
>NW_027465731.1:0-15947 GCF_043290135.1 Rhipicephalus microplus | reverse complement strand
ACGCTAGAAGAGATCGCCGAAGCTTAGGAACGTGTGCAATTGACCCGACTCACTACCACCAAGGCGGGCCGCCATATTCTGGCCGAGCTCGGCATCTTCTCCTCGAGGGCCAGGGACCCCCCAGAGTTGACTCTAATTCCCCCTGAAATCCGCGACCTTATCACGATCGCTCCCATACCGCGAAATGTACACCCCGAATACAACAGAGGCAGGCCCCTTGCGCGGGCGACCGCCATTCTCAAGCGCATAGACATGGAAGCGGACAACGTCTCGTTCGTGGACGCCGCTGCCTATCGCAACAACTAAGCCTTCGCCGCGGTCGCGGTATCATCCGCGCAGCAGACTCTTAACTCAGCCACAATCCTCACCCGAAACCCCGAAGTAGCGGAGCAAGTAGCTATAGCGATAGCTATGCTCGACAGCAAACGGGAATTCATCTACAGCGACTCCGGGCCGGCCATCAAAGCCTTCGAACGCGGAGTCATCTCCGACCAGGCGTTACGTATCCTGCGCAATGCGGACCCGAGTGCCCTGAAGCACCACATTGTCATCTGGTTCCCCGCCCATCTCGGCCAGGTGCCGGGTGCCCTATCCAACCTCAACGAGATCACCCATGATGCAGCGCGCGCACTTACCGACCGCACTGCCACAGGGCAACCTCATCTTGCTGGGTTGGATACAAATCGGTATGCACCAATTACGTACAATGAAATTACAAAGCACTTTTACTTGGAACGCCGCATTTTTCCACCCCCACATCCGAAACTTAACCGACCGCAGGCATTAACCCTACGCCTATTACAGACACACACGTACCCAAACCTTGCCACTCTTCACGTTTATTATCCCGATGCATACCCCAGCGACACACGCCCATCATGTGGACACACAGCGACCCTCGAACACATGCTCTGGGAGTGTAGAACAACTCCTCCCGACTTTACCTCAAGCAAGTTGGACAGGTCCCTCAGGAGCTCACTTCTCGCCGACCAGCAATGGGCCGTCCAGCAGGCCCTCGAAGCGGCCGCCGGGTACTCCCTGTCGGTCCCTACGTGGGAGACGCCCGCTACGCGCTAAGCGCGTCCTGCAGACCGAAATAAAGTTTTTTTTCATTCCATTCCACCATGGTGTTATTTCCCCCTTCGCGAAGACGTTCGGCTTCGCTAACCCTCGCAACGCCAGCGACAGCCGGGAAAGGTACGCGTACACTAATGGGAAGCATGCTGCGACGGCGCCCCACCCATCAGCGCCATTGTGTGGCAAGCAGCCATGCGCTGTCCACACTGTCCGCGCCGCGAGATTCTCAAGGAACGCGCATTCCACGCACCCGTCGGCTCGCGGATCCGATAGAGTTTCTTAAAATTAACCAGTGGGGACTCTGGCGCTGTGATCGTTCAGCGACCATGGGAATGATGGGTATACAGTACACGAATTTGCCTAGTCTGTACTTGCTGGCGGCGAATGGTATTTGCGGCTTCGTTCATTGCTAGTTTCGGTTTCGTTTTGAAGAAAAGAACGAAGTATTTTGAACTTCGTGACCCGATTTGAAATAGTAAACTTAAATGAATAAGGTGGTGAAGTGCAACGGCTCAACATTTGCCGATTTTTGTTTCGTGAGAAAACAGCTAGCTTCAAGCCACACGAACACACACGGAGCCAGAAGCACGAAGAATACACAAATACGTGAACTACCCATCACTCCCATGCTCGCTGAAGCGCCATGCGTTGCAGCTGCGATAGACGCTAGCGCCAGAGTTCCCCTTAGTGTCTACCAAGAAACGCTGGGGCAGCTCCTTGTCGCTGACAGATGGAAAGAGGTGGCACGGATGAGATGATGCCCACGTGACAAGTGGGCTCGATAGATGGAGAGGGTAAAGCGAGAGAGCTGACACAAGGCAAGCGTACAGCAGGCAAGAGAGAGCACCAGCGGCGAGGGGTGTGGTGCGGGCGGAGAGACCACGTTACACAGGCTAGTCGAAGAGCTGCTTCGCCTCTAAAATCTTGTACATATCAAAATATTTGGTACGGTGGCCATATGCCTTTAAACGAAGTGCGGAGCTCGCATGTAAATACATGGGCTGCGCTAACGGAGGAGGGCACTCGTTTCACCGAACCAGGGCTGCATGTCCCTCAAAAGCTGCTAATCAGACCACATTGCATGACGTACAATATAATCTTGGCTTCAGTAAAGTTTCTTTTCTCTTTCTATGAAGCCGAAAATGCTCTACGATCGCACGACATGGTCCTGTGTGAAGTTAGTCAATTTCTGCGATAACTTAAAAGGGTACTGCCCCCCCCCCCCCCAAAACAAAAAAAAATTGGCTCACATTATCTACTCTAATGTGTTGATGGGTCGATGTTTGTCATAACATGGCACATCGTTCTAGGACGTGCGATGGGGAATTATTTATAGGTTCTTCATTGCCGATAATTCCCGTTTATAGTTTGAGGGAGCCCCAAAAACAAAAAGCCGCCGTGCGCCACTACAACCACTTAGCGTGTAAAACAGTCAACCACGACACCAAGAAAAACTGTTGTGGACTTCCGCTTGATTTAACCAATAAGTTAGTTCGACAGGAAACTGAAGAGCATGGACACCAAACTGAACTTTCTACACGTTAGCCGCGGCCACAAAAAAAATATATGCACATGAAAAGCTACGCACTTTAACGTTCCGGGACCCTCGTGTCTTGTCACCCTGTTTCCATGAACTGCTTGAAGTTTCAGGGCGAGGCCTGATAAGAGAAGAAAAAAGGAAGGAAATTTGACGAAAAATTGTATACTCCAGGGAACGTGTGTACTGAATCCTCATTAGTTAAGTGAATGTTGGGAAGGTGAGGGTGGCAGCTTTTAACTTTACTGAGACTCACAGCAGAAAAAAGTGCCGCCATATCCACGAAGTGAATAATGATGAGTGGGCGAAGCTCCGGAGGTAAACCTGGTAAACCATGAATCCTCTGTACATTTTGCGCACTCGATTTTATTACATCGCTCCCCCTAGCGTACGTCGCCGCACTAAATCGAACGATTGCCTTCAATCAATGACACGCGCCATATGTGACATCATTCTTATTTTATAAGATCTCGCGTCTTTCATCAACTACAAGTATCGCTTTCTAGTTTATAACATCTTGCATCTTTTCATCATCAGCGACAAGTACCACAATCTATTGAACACTACAAGAACTAAACTAGAGGTGGCTACATACAGGGGACGGTACCGCCATGTAGTGAACACTGCAAGAACTAAACTAGAGGTGGCTACATACAGGGGACGCACAGCCCACGCCCTAAGGAGCTTCGCCCCTAAAAAAAAAAAAGAGCAGGGATAAAAGGACCGGTGTTTTCATGTTGCCTTAACCTCACATATATAAGCAGGAATCACGTGATGCACCCATGTCCATTGAGTGCCACCATGCTTCACGATGACGTTAAAACACGCACATGATAATAAATGCAGATTCAAATGGCAATCGACTCATAAACAGAAAATTCAGCTGAGAAGATGTCTGCAAGAACACAGAACACGTGATGTCCAATGCACAGAAATGCTATGCGCGAATGGCCATACTTTTTTCTAAAATATTTGTATCTCACAAAAAGCATAATGCACGAATCCTCAATATTTGCGTCGATGTGAAAAGACCCTGCGGGTTTTCCCGAATGCTGGCATAATTAAAAGTGAAGAGCATTCAATTCTCATTCCATTGAGGATAATAGATTTTGTCAGGTGAACTTCTCCATCATTCGCATGTTTTTTAATCACTGGAAGCGCAGCCACCTGTTGAAGACCTTAAAAACATATGTTTGTCAATTTGTTCTCGATAAAACACGCCTTTCTCCCACTCTGAACTTGGGGGATGAAAGATAAATCACCTCCCCTCCAACTGCCTACGGGCCCGATTCGCGGCATCTGAACAATACAGCTAATCCTTGAATATGATCCCAAATTTTTTCATTTCTGCGATATATGCTAACTTGTTGCTGGAGTTCCGAGCAGGGATGGTGCGTATATGATTGTTGTGCTGTGAAAAAGACTTAGCAAATGCAAGTCGATGTGACAAGACGCCTGACAAAATTGTAATAATATTTCGGCGCTGTCAGAAGAATCTTGCTAACAATCATGGTATAGTGCAACACTCAGTTTCTTCTGTGTGTTATACAAAAAATCATAAACGTGGCCTAGCCTTCAGGTAAAATAAGGGCCTATAATATTTGTTTAGATTCTAAACATCCAGCAACCACAGGAATTCGTTATTTATTCTTACTGTCGATTCCACTTCTATTACTCCGCTGTGCGTGTTACAAAATTTCATTTCTGCTAATAAAATAAGATGATAGCTCTAACATTCTAAAAAAAATAGTGTCTAGGACTGATTTTCTTTTATTAGAAGCTCAGTGAGACCGAGATGAAAACCGGTGCTTGTTCTTTCTGTGTGTGTGCCCTGGCTCATTGTTGAGTGAAAGGAACGCGTAATTACTGGTCCCTCATGCTGCACAGCGGGAGGGGGGGGGAGAATGGCTTCCTGAATAACGATATGTTATTCCATTGTCCTTTGTAGAGTTTCTCGTTTGCCAGGAGTACTCTAGATATGATGGGGCTATTCGTTATTCATTACTCGACCTCCTGGAACAACGTGGGTTCCACCAGTTTTGCTTCACTTCACAAAAAACAAAGCTGGTGCCCCACGGGAATGACAGCCACAACTGCGCCTAAAACGGCTCTGCTTACCGTGCAACATATATTTAGTATGTACACACAGGTAAACAAGAACAGAGAAAAAAATAAGGAGAGATCAAGCTGGTGAGTTCAACCTAGAAGGGCACAGCAGCTGCTACAGCTGCCATCGGCTATGCCATGCTGAATAACCATGTTCTTGTCCTTTCAAAGCGAGATGCCCGAAAAAGTGCAAAAAAACTAACAACCCTGCTATCACCACTGTTCATACTGACGTCAGTCTGGTTGGTTTCTTGTTGCGATCATCGGCGCTGCGATTCCATTCCGTCTGTAAGTTTGTTAAAATGAGATAGCTGTGTAATTCTTACCAGACGCCGATATTTCGAATTCTACATGCCTTATTCACCTTATTACGGCAGTACCCGCAGGTACAGTAACTGGATTTGTTGCGGGCTACTTTGAGGGATATTTAGGCACTCAAATATCCTTTTTGCACAACATCGTCGTATAGTTCGAGGCATAATATACCATACATGGTTTTTTTTTTTTTGCTGAAAAAAACTAATTGTTGTAGGACCGTTTCATGGGCGCTTCATCACGTCTCCCGCCACAAAAAAAAGTATCGAAGGCAGTGAATGTGTATTTCTTTTTTGATATAAATTTTGGACATCTTATTTGAAGTTTCATGTGTACTCCGATTCATGCAGCCCGCGCATGACAGATCATTGGGTTCTTAGAAATTGTAGATCTTTCACAGATAGTGCAAGAAAGCTATACTCACATGTCAAACCGTGCGTTGGGCCATCTCTCTGGTTAGGGAAAGGGCACATAGCCTTGCGTAGACACTCCCACTCTCCCTTGAGAGAGAGAGGAGTGTAAAGAAAACCTGCAGTATAGACCTTATTGCATGGGCACCGCCATATTGCCAAGCAGGTGGTGCCGTCTTTGGTCTGGCAACGCAGTGGAGCGTGCGAAGCTGCGACTTTACACGAAAAAACAAAACTCGTGCTATTGCAGCTGCAATCGGTTTTTTTTGTGTGTTTGTTCTGACGCACTGAATTCAGGCTTTAATTGTGAGGTAGAGGTAGAAAATTTGTCAATGAGACGGCGTGTAACGTTATGATTCACTCGGGGTCAAATATGATGATATACGACGTTGTGAGCGTGGCGGAAGAGGTCGATCATGGTCGTGTGTTTCCACATCACAATGGAATCACATCACTATGGAATTAGCCACAAACCACATCACAATGGAATCAGCCAAGCTTCAAGCATGCCCGACTCTACTCGCTTGACCCTATGCTAAGTCTTCAAGTCCCGTCGAGGCTTTGCCGAGCTGAGCAGACCCTGTTATGTAGGCTGTGGTTGGGCGTTGCGTTTACCAACGCCTACGCTTTCCACATTGGGATGGCCGCCACCGCCACCTGTGGCCACTGTGGCAAAGAGGAAACAATCAAACATATTCTTTGTGACTGCCTAGCGTATAGTAAACAACGACTATGCCTTCGAAAAGAACTCATCAAAGTAGATGATCAACCTCTGTCGGAGCAGGGAATTCTGCCCTACCAACAGGATGCGACTTCACAGCAGAGGGCCCTGAGAGCGCTACTACACTTTTTGCGATCGTCCGGCCTTACTGAACGGTTGTAGCTAGGATGCCCTTCCTGTGTGTGTTTTCGTTTTCTTATGAGTGCGCGTGCGTTTTTTTTCTCTATCTACCCCCTTTTTCTTGCCCCTACTTCCCCGCCCCCAGCGCTGGGTAGCAAATAAGATGCCAATATCTGGTTAACGGCCCGGCCTTTCCTTTCTCTCTCTCTCTCTCTCTCTCTCTTTAACGAGTACTGTTTGTGCAAATGTGACGGACCTTAGCAATGATGAAGGGGCTTGTTACATGTGATTGCTTGCGATTATGGCACATGGTAAAGCCAATCTTTCAATGAGGCTTCTTACACAACATCAGAATCAATCAGCCAAGCTAGCTATATGCAAAGCATTACTAGACTCTAGATAAAGTGCACCGTTCGCTTTTTTCTTAGTACGAAGAACTCCGCCTGTGAAGATAGTGGTAATCAACTCTGGTGGGCTCTGAAATTGCCCGTCTCGATACAACAGCCAATTGTGAAGGCCTGTATTGACGTTCATTTTTCGAAGAAGGGGGGGTAGGGGGACTTTTTTTGCTTTTGTGACACCAGATGCCCCTTGGTCTGCACCAGTATTCTCGTTTTGGCCACCAAAACATATGGCGAGTGCTTCAACAACGAGAGTGCTGATGCGCGGAATTCCTACTCAAAAAAGGGCTATTTCGAGGCACGCTGAAGAAATTCATTACTGCTCAATCCCGAAAAAAAAACATATGCGCATAAACATTTCCTGTTACCTTTAGCCTGCGTAATTACGCAATACGTTTGGAGCATAAAAGCAAGCGCGTTTAAAAATAGCCTCCCTGGCTCAGGAGTTTCGCCGCCGTGTTTGTCTATTGGCAAAAGTACTCAGCTAAAGTAGTTTTGCTGGAGAAGAAATTCTGTTGGCCCGTATGCTCAGAATTAGGTACACCTTAAAGAGCCCAAGTTTTCAATTTTTCTAAAGCCCTCCACTCACGTATTTATATGGTGGTTTTGGGAACTTAAGCTTCACATCGTTGCGGAGAGAACGAAGTAAAACTTTTTGAAATACAGAGTTGATAAGCCGTATCAACTTGGCATCGACTATTTTTAGCAAGTGTAATAAAATCGTCCATATTTTAATATATCTTAAAGATTTTCTTTGCTTTACGAGTTGCAATTCTTTTTTTTTCACTCTTCATTAGGCATATATTCCGTACACAAGGTGTCTCCTTTGGAACAGTAGTATTTGTAGGTTACATCAATATGAACTTTGAAGAACGCCTGGTGATGAGCTTTGGTTTCCATGATATATTTGATGAACATTTTTTGCGTCGTAAATCATGCAGTCAAAAAGAACGCTCAGTTTTTTTTCTCACAAAACTGAGTGCTATAGGTATGAAGTATGAACTACTCAAACACACATTAAACATTATTTTTTATTTGTTTCGATCTTGTGATATCACTCGTTTGCGACAGTGACGTAGCCAGTGAATAGCATATTGGGCCCATTCCTCCTCCCGTCTCCTCTTCTAAAATGTTTTGTCACCGTGGCATACTTCTCGGCCCGGCCCAACTTCAGCTCCAAGAGATCCTCTGCCCCCCCCAAAAATCTCTATGGGTCCCTGCTCTGCAATAACCTTGGTTTGTAGACTAACATTGATACTTTCGCAGCAGGTTCTGTGATAGACTAAAATTGTTCTGTGACAAGAGTGTTAATGGACAACAATTGAAACAGAAGGTGGCGACATTGAGGCAACCAAGGTAGCGAGAAAAATATGAAAAGCTTTTTTCTTTCTTCACAAAAATGAATTCGACGTTTCTAGCACCTTTCCCCTTCTTTTCAGAGGTTTTATTTCTGCCACTGCCTCACGCCTATTGTCCATGATGTTCCGCATTCCGTTTAGGCACGCTCCATCGGAGGTGGAACTGTAAACCGGTTAAGTTTCCCGCTGTCTCCGAGATGGGCCGGGATTCCCCAATATCCGTTTCTAATTTGTGCGAAAATGCGGAACTAGGACAATTGGCTGCGGTGGTCGTTCACCACGCAGTGCTCAGCGAGTGCACTACTTTGTTACTAGAACTTGTAGACGTCCGTTGTATGTTGTCACATGCTCTCCAAGATGCTCTTTCCTTTCCCCAACTACGAAGCGTGACATTCAGCACATTGAATGGAGTAAAGTAGTCCATGGGCTTTGCCTTCAGGTAACCTGTCTCAGGGCATGGAAAGGTGCAGGGGCCTGCAATCTGGCTTCTACTCTCCCAATACATGCAAAGCATGTTAGCGTCTACAATTAGTCATGGAGAATTCTACAGCTTTCTTCAAGCTTTTTGGAGCGATGGCCGGAAACTCTCGATATTGAGTTGGGGCGTTTCAGTAATTTATCTCTACAATATATAAAAAAAGAAAGCAACTCTATCCTTGCTTTTATAAATTCGAATGCATTTCTTCGTCTGGGTACGTCAGCCGTCCGTCGGCATCCGTCAATCACCCTCTCCCATAGCAACATCAGTGAGCGCGCGTCCCTAGCAACTGGATCCCCCACCTTCGTGACTTAAACATGACTTGGCATCACCACAAGGTCAACGCCGAGCCTAGCTGTTTGTTTTGTTCACTTCATAGTATTTTAATACCATTCACGCTAGCTACTACGGCTGGAAACACATACCGCGGTTCTCGCGATACAAAAACACCACTTGCGGCGATCGGTGTGGTATAGGAAATAAAACATTCTTCTAACCCTGGGTTCTCAAGTGCAAAAGGCTGTTAAGGACGCTACCCAATGAATTGCCATTACTTCAAAAGAATTCATAGGGGTGGGATCAGAAAGATGTTAAACGATGTTTTGGCGTCAAGCTATCACTAGATGTCAGTTATAAACAGTGTTAGTGGTAATACCGCTACTGGTAACGCGTTACTTTCATTGCCATAGCAATTATACGGCCACTCTGGGCTGAATTACGCCGCCGGCGTCGCCGTTGATGTTGGTGTCGATGTAATGCACCGTGAATGTATACTTATCTAGATATAAGAAAACGCAAGCAAGAAAACAATCCCAGAACAAAGGCTACAGTGCGTGGAATCGAACGTAGGACCTCCGCGTCGTTAGTGCGAGGTGCTAACCACTGAGCCACCGAGAGGTACCTCCTTAACTTTCAAACGGCAACCTATTTATACGCTCTACTTACCGCTGTGTGCGGGATCTCTAGGGACTCTCATTTTATCAGTATTATCAAAAATATGGCGCAGTGAGCGCACGGCGGACCTCATCTCTGACGCGTGCTTTGGTCAGCATAAAGATCGCGCGCATTTATATTGCAATAGGGAGAATCACATGTCTTGGCTAGCCTTTGAGTTTCGTCGGAACGATTTTGTTTTTTGTTACCGGGCTCACAAAGGCCACTGCATTCGTTGCACAGCCCCCGTTTGAAAAAAAAGGTGCGCTTTGCAGACACAGCAAAGTAACAACTGAGACGCTTATTCGCGTTAATCTGTACCTGTGAGTACGTTTCGTGCCTCCTTAGGGCATTTTAAACGTGGGGCACGTTTCGATCTGCTTGACATCCCGCACGTGACTTTCAACGTTTTTGCTATCGCCTTCATTACTTCGACTTTTCGGCAAAGCTGTGACTTTTTTTCAGTAATGGGCTGAGTCACGTTAATGTTACTGTTTCAATAAGTAGGTGTCATTGTCCCTGAGCTGTGTGCGTGTGTGTGCATAATATACCCTTTGTTTTTATTTTTCGCTGAAAACCTTTCATTGTGGTTTGACCATTCAAAGGGCTACTAGTGATGTGTCCCTCAACGCAAATAGTAATATTGAGGGCAGCGAGCACCTATTACCTGTTTGTTTTGTGTTTCGTATGGCATTCGGACCCATCCCTGAAAGCACCCTGCACAATATGAATGGTAGCCACACCTTATAAAACCTGCGAACTCAGAACATATAACTCTTTCGCAGATGACGTAAGAAAGCCATACACTGACATGTGACCCTGCGCCCTTGTCCTTGATAGAGCGAAGACGTGTTCAAATAAATCCTTCAATCTTCTCCAAGACCTAATTTTACGATCATTTATCGAGCAGAGTTCAAGAACTTATTACGTAGATCTTGCACTGAGCGGTGACCGGGATATATTGCTGGATTTTTTTATTTGTTTGAACTAAAGTTTTTTCCAAGCAATGTGGAGCCGAAAGCTAGAACCCTCCTATCTCACCAAACAATGCACGCAAGATTAGTGAGATTGCACTCAAATGTAGTAGCGTTCACAGGAAAAAACATATCGACACACCAGATTTATCTAAGTATTTACAGATTATGCATGTTTCAGTATACAATAAATCAAAGGCAGAATGCGTATAGATATTAGGAATAATCCTGCCAGCGTAGTGTCCTTTACTTACTACGTGTATTTAAGATGTCTCCATTCATGATTTATTCAAATTCTCGAACGCAATATTTCCTCTATTCCGATGAATTATTATAAATTATTCCTATTTCACGTCTTTTATTCATAGATTTTTGCAGGAAAATGTATAGAAGTAAAACTGCTACATCCACCAATTCTCGCGAACGCCGGATGCAAAAGGTAAAAAAACAAACTGTTTTGTTTTTTAAAGTCTTCCTTCAATTTGGCAATTCGGTTGATTAGGGAATCTTAAAAGAATTACTACTCGATAAATGAATTTGCCCGGGCATTTTTCTACTTCTTTTGAAAAGATAAAGTGATCAGGCGATGAGTTGCGAAATTCCTAACTTTGTGAAAACCAACATTTCAGGGAAGAAAGCGGGAGAAAGACTGGTGGCGCACGTGGAAGGAGCGCTGAAGGTGAACAATAGTGAGAGGTACACAGTACACGCAGGGGGCGGAGTCAAAGGTGAGAATGAAACCTTTATTCGTTAACAGTCCCACACAGCCAACACACGTGTGTATAAGAAGACGACGACTGCCAGGATTGTCACTCGACTTGCTTTTCTTGAAGCAGATGTCATAGACTCTCGCGTCGTCGAAGAGTTTCTCCGGCGTCTTAGCCAACGGCGAACGCATCCGCCAGTCCATCCCCGCACTGTGGCGCTCGTTCTAGAGTTCTGCATCATCAGGGGTGCAACCGACTGCGATGACTTGCTGAACATGGGCTGCCAGGCTACCGAATACTGAGCCTCGGTATTTCACGAGTTTGATGTCGATAGAAGCGGTTTCTTCGCCAAACGCGGCCGGGAGGCAGCCCTCAGATAGTGTGGTTACCCGGTCACCGGAGACCTCGTGGCTTGCCTTTGCGGCGTCTATTCCAAAGACGGCTGCATTTCATTCGACGCTTTTGTGAAGGTTTGCGCCATCGTCGGAAGCGTGTACCCTTGAAGTAGATTCAACGCAGCACCACCCGAAAGGTCCTTTTCAGGACCACCTTATTTTTGCATTGGCTGACTTCGCTGTCACGATTCTTCTCCGTGTAACCCTCACTTTATACTTCATACTATACACTTGGCTTCAGATCAAGTAGTTCACTTGCAGCCTCAAAGCCAAGTCTTGGCCCTTCATTACAGTGTCCCACAATGCATACGAAATATCAGTAATTTAATGTTGAGTCTTGCTTGCTATACCTATCTGATTTATTCACAGTAGCTTATTTTACCATGTAGCCACTGTGTGTGTGTTTTCACAACACTGACGAAATTCGCTCATAACAGCTAATCTACGTGTTTCGGCGCTTCAGCAGGAACTCACCGAAGCACACTCGCGAGGGGAAGTAGCTCGCGAAAAACTTTATGCTTCCATATTTTAGCTTCATTGCTCTCACACAAAAGCTTTGGGATACTGCTTGTTTTCTCGGCCCTGGAAAGTGGAACCTGGGATTTATTGTGAAGCGTAACCAAGGTGCAACAAAATATCGCCATTCTGGACTGGCCTACCAAAAAATCTACCTATAACAATATTGGTACGGTAGCCGTATCCCTTTATGTGGAAGTGCGACTCCCGCATGCAAATACAATGGCTGCGTTAACGCAGGAGGGCACTCGCTTCACCGAACCAGGGCTGCATGTCTCTCAGCACCTGCTAATCTGACAATGCATGACGCCCGATATTATCTTGACTACAATAATTCACTTTTCACCTTCTATGACGCCCAAAAGTTTTTCAATCGCAGCACATTGTCCCGAAGGATGCTTCGAAATTGTTTTTCCACTTCCGATAGCTTAAAGAGGTACCATTCCAAAAATAATAAACTTGCCTTATTTACAGCAATGTATTAATGGAGAGATCTTATTTATAACATTGCACATCGTTTCATAACATGTGCGAATCGGGGAAGAGTTATATGCTCTTCATTGCGGACATTTCCCGTTTTCGGTTAAAGAGGCTCTAAAAACAACCCCCCCCCCCCTTGAGCGTTATTTATTGCCGCTGAGCGTTTACAACAGTCGACATCGTCCCTAAGGAGAACTGTGGCGCACTTCTGCTTGCTTGGATCAGGTAGTTCCTTTGAACAGTTAACGGAAGAGCGTTGTCTCTAAACGAAACTTCCCGGCACGTGCGTGGCCGCCATGAAAATAAAAGACGCACATGAAAAGCTACCCACTTCAACGTTCACGCACCTTTGTGTTCTGTCACCCTTTTCCAAATCCACTTTGAAAGTTCACGGCACTGTTCAAAGAAGGGAACAGAAAGGAAGCTTGACGAAAATCCAATGCCCCCCGCCACGTGGGTAGTGAATCGTCCTAAGTTCGGTTAATGTCGGGAAAGTAAGGGTTGCAGCTTTTATGAAAGAGTGTATATGCAAAATTTAAGATTGAAAAAAAAGAAGCACATTCAAATTGACGTGGCAAGGCTCCAAGCTAACTAGTAATATTTTAGTGCGATAATATTTTGACGCAAGGGGGACCTTGCTTACAGTGCAAAATTATTGTAGTAAAACTGCGTTTCTTTTTCGTGTCATACCACCAGACATAACTGTGGCTTTGCCTTCAGGCAAAATAATGACCTAAATTATATATTTACATTTTAAACACCCACCAACCACCTAAATTCTTTATTCATATATTCCATTACTTTAATGTCGCATAGTACTGCTGTCCCTGTTAAGAAATATTTCAATTCCGGGAAGTATACCAAAATATAGCTTTTAAATGCTAAGAATGTATCATCTAAAGTCTGAAAATGGCCTTGTGTACCTTCGAATACCAAGAACAGAGCAGATCTGCTAAGGATTCTGCTCGTGCAGGGGCTTAAAGATGAGATTAAGATGCACGAACTTCCTGGTTCATCATGTTATCCAGGGGGCTCTAAGAGTTCGTAAATAACACGTTTTTATGTCTTTTCTTTGTTCAGGTGCTTTTCACATGCTTCGGCATGCAGGCACTCCATCTTGAGCGGGCATTCTTTGCGAAAAGGATTCGATCCTTCTGTCGTCCAAATGGCATTACCTGAAGGAGGGATGTCCACCAACATTCAAGACAGGTACTGTGGAAGCTTAGAAGCGTGGGTCAGTTCCTTTACCTTTAGGCAGGCACCATAGTTCATAGCACTCAATACCGACTACACTAGATAAACAGGTTTCAAACCTGTTTTTCTTTATAGGGTCTTTTTTTCCTAGTTTCTCTAAAGTATTATTTACCAGCTCACGAAAAGGTCGCTGCTCTTTCCTCTGGTAAGTTCCGCTTACCATATTTGCAAGTTACACTATTGTCCTTCAGTATCTTTGCTCGGCTTCAATGATTACCCTGACTAGAATGCCTCAGCACATTATTCTCTATTCTTCCTCCTTCAACAAGATTGGTTCCGTCTATTATGCTAAGGTCGTCAATAAAAATTCGATGCCTCAAGAGAAGCACAAGCACACCTGCACTGAATTTGTTTTTTGTGTGGACATGCAAAGATACCTAAACACGCAGCGGGAAAGGGAGAGCCTCAACATGGCAACTACCACCTGGAAGAGAACAGCACCTGCAGGCTCTGCACCATGCTCCCTACCGGGCTGCAGAAATTAGGCACTTCTTCTAACCACTACCACCACCACAGCAGGTTCCCACAACTGCCAATGGACGTGTAAAGGCCAGTATCGCTGTTCCAGTCAGGCCGAAACGAAATTCCTGATAAGAAAGTACAAGCGCTTACACCCCTCTGATCTCCGTCGTTTATGATGACGTCAGTCTAATAGGGACGTCAATCTGAATTGTGATTACGGTGCTTCAGTTCCATTTCGGCCCGAATTTCTGGAATGAGTTAGCACGACCTCATTTTCACGAGAATCCGACATTTCAACACCTAAAAGTGGCATTCGCTGCGATGAGAGACCTCATATTTGAACCAACCGCTTGTTAATGCCATTTAAATATTTAGCTATATTTAGAAATTATATTTAAAAATGCGGTGTCTTATGTCAGGATAGCTACAATTACACCTCATTGCTCGTAATATGTGTCTTCTATCACCATGGTCTAGTGCTTACGCTGCTCTACTGCTGTCCCAAAGTCACGGGTTCGATCTCTGCGTGGCAGTCGCATTTCGATGATGGTGAAAAAGCAGAGGTTCGTGCAGTGTGCAATATCAGTTTCGCGTTGAAGAAGAACAAATGGCCGAAATTGTCTTTACCCCTCATTTCGGGGTCTTGCGTGATATCTTGGTTTTGGCACGTTAACTTTCACATATTAACAATAATCTGTGGCGTGGGGTTAGACCTTTGCGCGTTCACCAACAAAATTACGAAGGAGTTCTCATTTCATCGAGCACCTAAGTAAATAATGTATATAGACAAACACGTCAGTAATAAAGGAGCACAGCCCCACTGACTTACATGAGAAACGCGAGGTTAGAAAAAAACTTGAATGTCCGAGCGTGCGACTTTGGTTGCAAGGTACTTTTTGTTAAATATACGCACGCATGCAATCGAGACGTGTAAACTTTCTTCAACATGACACTTTCCGCTTTATGCGGTGCATCACGTGACCGACGCCATCACAGAACGGCAGTGGCCGGAGCTATGTTGGCCACCGACGGGTTGTGGGTGTTGTTTTCCGCAAAGATTTATCTGTAACTGAACAAGTGCAAATGAATACGTCACTCGTTACTCCGAAAAAATAAAAAATGAAATCCGTTACGGCGCTACGTTATCGAAAAAAAAAACGTAACGGGTTACTGTTTTTCAACTACACAACCATATTTTTATCAATACGTGTTTGTTACATAAACTCACAGTTCCATATTTTTATATATCAAAGTGATATTTCATAAAAAAACTTCCAAAGCAAAAAAGGATAATAATCAATATGCGCATTTAACGAGTACTATTTGTGCAAACGTGCCGGACCTTAGCAATGATAAAGGGGCTTGTTACATGTGAATGCTTGCGATTATGGCACATGGTAAAGCCATTCTTCTCAATTATGGCACATGGTAAAGGCATTCTTATTATATATATACATATATAAATATATATATATATATATTGTTTGTTTGTTTTTTGTTTTTAGCAGAAAACAACAAATTTACTCATTTTCCTAATTTTCTAACTGGCTTTTCTGCAAAGTTGTTTTCTTAACAAAAAGTCTCGTTCCTAGACTGTTTTCTTCATCCATTGCATTTTTGCCTTCTCCCCCTCCCATCTTACCACATAGTCATTGTGGGGAGAAAAGATGGTTCAGTCGCACTCACGTGCTTTCACTGAAATA
>NW_027465730.1:0-16000 GCF_043290135.1 Rhipicephalus microplus | reverse complement strand
CTCGTTAGAAGACGTCGTTTTTGGTGGTTTCACGACACTACCTAGCTTAAACTAACATAACTCAACCTAACATAACCTTCGCACTTCTCTCGTTAGAAAACGTTTTACTCGCTACTTTACATTGCTTTTTACAACTTTACGGCAGTTTCAAGCGCTTTCACATTACATATCGCAGTTCCCGACTTGTAATGGTGAAAAACACTGCATCTCACTAAGTGACATTGTTTAATGCGGTTTTACGACGGTTCATATCTTGACCTAACCTAACCTAACCTAACCTAACCCAACCTAACCTAACCTAACCTAACCAAACCCAACCCAACCCAACCTAACCTAACCTAACCTAACCTAACCTAACGTAACCTAACCTAACCTAACCCAACCCAACCTAACCAACCCAACCCAACCCAACCTAACCTAACCCAACCCAACCCAACCAAACCTAACCTAACCTAACCTAACCAAACCTAACCTAACCTAACCTAACCTTACCTAACCTAACCTAACCTAACGTAACCTAACCGAACCTAACCTAACCTAACCTAACCTAAACCAACCCAACCACACCCAACCCAACCCCACCCAACCTAACCTAACCTAACCTAACCAAACCTAACCTAACCTAACCTAACCTGACCTAACCTAACCTAACCTTACCTAACCTAACCTAACGTAACCTAACCTAACCTAACGTAACCTAACCTAACCTAACCTAACCCAACCTAACCAACCCAACCCAACCTAACTTAACCCAACCCAACCCAACCTAACCCAACCTAACCTAACCTAACCTAACCCAACCTAACCCAACCTAACCGTTAGTAACCCAACACAACCCAACCTAACCCAACCTAACATAACCTAACCTAACCTAACCTAACCTAACGACGGTTGCAAGCGCTTTCCCATTAGATATCGCAGTTCCCGACTTGTAATGGTGAAAAACACCGCATCTCACTAAGTGACATTGTTTAATGCCGTTTTACGACGGTTCATATCTTAACATAACCTAACATCGCACTTGTACCTAAAAACGCTCTATTACACTGTTTCGTTCACAAATACAATATTTGCATAACCTCACAGTTTTTCACCAACTTATTGCAGTACAGAATGCTGTATCTCGCTAAATGACATCGTTCTATAAGGTTTCACGATGCTTGCTTGGGCTTTAACGAGAATATCACAACATAGCAGTTTCGCACTTGTAACGGTACAACACGCAGTATTTGGCTTGTTCATACCGTTTTGTGCGCTTTGACAACATTTCACCTATCGCAGTTTCGTACTCGCAATAAAACAACACTATCTCGTTAGATGACGTCGTTTTTGGTGGTTTCACGACGCTACCTAGCTTAAACTAACATAACTCAACCTAACATAACCTTCGCACTTCTATAGTTAGAAAACGTTTTACTCGCTACTTTACATTGCTTTCTACAACATTACGATGGTTTCAAGCGCTTTCACATTAGATATCGCAGTTCCCGACTTGTAATGGTGAAAAACACTGCATCTCACTAAGTGACATTGTTTAATGCGGTTTTACGACGGTTCATATCTTAACCTAACCTAACCTAACCTAACTTAACCTAACCTAACCTAACCTAACTTAACTTACCCTAACCTAACCTAACGTAACCTAACCTAACCTAACCTAACCTAACCTAACCCAACCTAACCAACCCAACCCAACCCAACCTAACCTAACCCAACCCAACCCAACCTAACCTAACCTAACCTAACCTAAGCAAACCTAACCTAACCTAACCTAACCTGACCTTACCTAATCTAACCTAACCTAACCAAACCTAACCTAACCTAACCTAACGTAACCTAACCTAACCTAAACTAACATAACCTAACCTAACCTAACATAACCTAACCTAACGTAACCTAACCTATCCTAACCTAACCTAACCTAACCCAACCTAACCCAACCCAACCCAACCCAACCTAACCTAATCCAATTCAAACCAACCTAACCTAACCTAACCTAACCTAACCCAACCTAACCCAACCTAACCCAACCCAACCCAACCCAACCTAACCTAATCCAACCCAAACCAACCTAACCTAACCTAACCTAACGACGGTTGCAAGCGCTTTCACATTAGATATCGCAGTTCCCGACTTGTAATGGTGAAAAACACCGCATCTCACTAAGTGACATTATTTAATGCGGCTTTACGACGGTTCATATCTTAACCTAACCTAACATTCGCACTTGTATCTCAAAACGCTCTATTACACTGTTTGGTTCACAATTACGATATTTGCATGACCTCACAGTTTTTCACCAACTTATTACAGTACAGAACGCTGTATCTCGCTAAATGACATCATTCTTTAAGGTTTCACAATGCTTGCATGCGCTTTAACGAGAATATCACAACATAGAGGTTTTGCACTTGTAACGGTACAACACGCAGTATTTTATTTTTATTTATTATTTATTTTTTTATTTATTTACAAATACTGCTGTCTCAGTTTTTGAGACATTGCAGGAGTGGAATACAAATGTTCAAACAGTAAAACAAATTATCAGAATACATGACTACGCAACTCTTTTTCGAATTGCAGAGCATCGAGTCTGCGCAGAGACCCATCAAGCTCATTCCATAGATCCACGGTCCACGGAAAAAAGGAAAACTTAAAGCAGTCGAGACTAGCTCTAAAAGGCGTAATGTTTAAGGGATCAATTTGGCTTGTTCATGCCGTTTTGTGTGCTTTCACAACATTTCACCTATTGCAGTTTCGTACTCGCAATAAAACAACACTATCTCGTTAGATGACGTCGTTTTTGGTGGTTTCACGACGCTACCTAGCTTAAACTAACATAACTCAACCTAACATAACCTACGCACTTTTCTCGTTAGAAAACGCTTTACTCGCTACTTTACATTGCTTTTTACAACTTTACGGCAGTTTCAAGCGCTTTCACATTACATATCGCAGTTCCCGATTGTAATGGTGAAAAACAGTGCATCTCACTAAGTGACATTGTTTAATGCGGTTTTACGACGGTTCATATCTTAACCTAACCCAACCCAACCCAACCTAACCTAACCTAACCTAGCCTTACTCAACCCAACCCAACCAAACCCAACCTAACCTAACCTAACCTAACATAACCCAACCCAACCCAACCCAACCCAACTTAACCTAACCTAACCTAACCTAACTTAACCTAACCTAACCTAACTTAACCTAACCTAACCTAACCTAACCCAACCCAACCCAACCCAACCCCACCCAACCTAACCAAACCTAACCTAACCTAACCTAACCTAACCTGACCTAACCTAACCTAACCTTACCTAACCTAACCTAACGTAACCTAACCTAACCTAACGTAACCTAACCTAACCTAACCTAACCCAACCTAACCAACCCAACCCAACCCAACCTAACCTAACCCAACCCAACCTAACCCAACCTAATCTAACCTAAGCTAACCCAACATAAGCCAACCTAACCTAACCCAACCCAACCCAATCTAAACCTACCTAACATAATCTAACCTAACCTAACCTAACGACGGTTGCAAGCGCTTTCACATTAGATGTCGCAGTTCCCGACTTGTAATGGTGAAAAACACCGCATCTAAGTGACATTGTTTAATGCCGTTTTACGACGGTTCATATCTTAACATAACCTAACATCGCACTTGTATCTAAAAACGCTCTATTACACTGTTTCGTTCACAATTACGATATTTGCATGACCTCACAGTTTTTCACCAACCTATTACAGTACAGAACGCTGTATCTCGCTAAATGACATCATTCTTTAAGGTTTCACAATGTTTGCATGTGCTTTAACGAGAATATCACAACATAGCAGTTTCGCACTTGTAACGGTACAACACGCAGTATTTGGCTTGTTCATGCCGTTTTGTGTGCTTTCACAACATTTCACCTATCGCAGTTTCATACTCGCAATAAAACAACACTATCTCGTTAGATGACGTCGTTTTTGGTGGTTTCACGACGCTACCTAGCTTAAACTAACATAACTCAATCTAACATAATCTTCGCACATCTCTCGTGAGAAAACGTTTTACTCGCTACTTTACATTGCTTTTTACAAATTTACGGCGATTTCAAGCGCTTTCACATTACATATCACAGTTCCCGACTTGTAATGGTGAAAAACACTGCATCTCACAAAGTGACATTGTTTAATGCGGTTTCACGACGGTTCATATCTTAACCTAATCTAACCTAACCTAACCTTACCTAACCTAACCTAACCTAACCTAACCTTACTTAACCTAACCTAACCTAACTTAACCTAACCCAACCCAACCCAACACAACCTAACCTAACCTAACCTAGCCTTACCCAAACCAACCCAACCTAACCTAACCTAACCTAACCCAACCCAACCCAACCTAACCTAACCTAACCTAACCTAACCTAACCTAACGTAACCTAACCTAACCTAACGTAACGTAACCTAACCTAACCTAACCCAACCTAACCAACCCAACCCAACCCAACCTAACCTAACCCAACCCAACCCAACCCAACCCAACCTAACCTAACCTAACCTAACCTAACCAAACCTAACCTAACCTAACCTAACCTGACCTTACCTAATCTAACCTAACCTAACCAAACCTAACCTAACCTAACCTAACGTAACGTAACCTAACCTAACATAACCTAACCTAACCTAACATAACCTAACCTAACGTAACCTAACCTATCCTAACTTAACCTAACCTAATTCAACCTAACCCAACCCAACCCAACCCAACCTAACCTAATCCAATTCAAACCAACCTAACCTAACCTAACCTAACCTAACCCAACCTAACCCAACCCAACCCAACCCAACCTAACCTAATCCAACCCAAACCAACCTAACCTAACCTAACCTAACGACGGTTGCAAGCGCTTTCACATTAGATATCGCAGTTCCTGACTTGTAATGGTGAAAAACACTGCATCTCACTAAGTGACATTGTTTAATGCGGTTTTACGACGGTTCATATCTTAACCTAACCTAACATTCGCACTTGTATCTCAAAACGCTCTATTACACTGTTTCGTTCACAATTACGATATTTGCATGACGTCACAGTTTTTCACCAACTTAGTACAGTACAGAACGCTGTATCTCGCTAAATGACATCATTCTTTAAGGCTTCACAATGCTTGCATGCGCTTTAACGAGAATATCACAACATAGCAGTTTCGCACTTGTAACGGTACAACACGCAGTATTTGGCTTGTTCATGCCGTTTTGTGTGCTTTCACAACATTTCACCTATCGCAGTTTTGTACTCGCAATAAAACAACACTATCTCGTTAGATGACGTCGTTTTTGGTGGTTTCACGACGCTACCTAGCTTAAACTAACATAACTCAACCTAACATAACCTACGCACTTCTCTCGTTAGAAAACGTTTTACTCGCTACTCTACATTGCTTTTTACAACTTTACGGCAGTTTCAAGCGCTTTAAAATTACATATCGCAGTTCCCGACTTGTAATGGTGAAAAACACTGCATCTCACTAAGTGACATTGTTTAATGTGGTTTTACGACGGTTCATATCTTGACCTAACCTAACCTAACCTAACCTAACCTTACCTAACCTAACCTAACCTAACTTAACATAACCCAACCCAACCCAACCTAACCTAACCTAACCTAGCCTTACCCAACCCAACCCAACCCAACCAAACCCAACCTAACCTAACCTAACCTAACCTAACCCAACCCAACCCAACCTAACCTAACCTAACCTAACCTAACGTAACCTAACCTAACCTAACGTAACCTAACCTAACACAACCTAACCAACCCAACCCAACCCAACCTAACCTAACCCAACCCAACCTAACCCAACCTAACCTAACCTAACCTAACCTAACCAAACCTAACCTAACCTAACCTAACCTAACCTTACCTAACCTAACCTAACCTAACGTAACCTAACCGAACCTATTCTAACCTAACCTAACCTAAACCAACCCAACCACACCCAACCTAACCTAACCCAACCCAACCCAACCGAACCTAACCTAACCTAACCTAACCAAACCTAACCTAACCTAACCTAACCTAACCTTACCTAACCTAACGTAAACTAACGTAACCTAACCGAACCTAACCTAACCTAACCTAACCTAAACCAACCCAACCACACCCAACCCAACCCCACCCAACCTAACCTAACCTAACCTAACCAAACCTAACCTAACATAACCTAACCTAACCTGACCTAACCTAACCTAACCTTACCTAACCTAACCTAACGTAACCTAACCTAACCTAACGTAACCTAACCTAACCTAACCCAACCTAACCAACCCAACCCAACCTAACTTAACCCAACCCAACCCAACCTAACCCAACCTAACCTAACCTAACCTAACCTAACCTAACCTAACCTAACGACGGTTGCAAGCGCTTTCCCATTAGATATCGCAGTTCCCGACTTGTAATGGTGAAAAACACCGCATCTCACTAAGTGACATTGTTTAATGCCGTTTTACGACGGTTCATATCTTAACATAACCTAACATCGCACTTGTACATAAAAACGCTCTATTACACTGTTTCGTTCACAAATACAATATTTGCATAAACTCACAGTTTTTCACCAACTTATTGCAGTACAGAACGCTGTATCTCGCTAAATGACATCGTTCTATAAGGTTTCACGATGCTTGCTTGGGCTTTAACGACAATATCACAACATAGCAGTTTCGCACTTGTAACGGTACAACACGCAGTATTTGGCTTGTTCATACCGTTTTGTGCGCTTTCACAACATTTCACCTATCGCAGTTTCGTACTCGCAATAAAACAACACTATCTCGTTAGATGACGTCGTTTTTGGTGGTTTCACGACGCTACCTAGCTTAAACTAGTATAACTCAACCTAACATAACCTTTGCACTTCTATAGTTAGAAAACGTTTTACTCGCTACTTTACCTTGCTTTCTACAACATTACGATGGTTTCAAGCGCTTTCACATTAGATATCGCAGTTCCCGTCTTGTAATGGTGAAAAACACTGCATCTCACTAAGTGACATTGTTTAATGCGGTTTTACGACGGTTCATATCTTAACCTAACCTAACCTAACTTAACCTAACCAAACCTAACCTAACTTAACTTAACCTAACCTAACCCAACCCAACCCAACCCAACCTAACCTAACCTAACCTAACCTAACCCAACCCAACCCAACCCAACCTAACCTAACCTTACCCAACCCAACCCAACCTAACCTAACCGAACCGAACCGAACCCAACCTAACCTAACCTAACCTATCCTAATCCAACCTAACCTAACCTAACATAACCTAACCTAACCCAACCCAAACTAACCTAACCTAACCTAACCTTACCTAACCTAACCTAACCTAACGTAACCTAACCTAACCTAACCTAACCTAACGTAACCTAACCTAACCTAACCTAACCCAACCTAATCCAACCCAACCCAACCCAACCCAACCTAACCTAATCCAACCCAAACCAACCTAACCTAACCTAACCTAACCTAACGACGGTTGCAAGCGCTTTCCCATTAGATATCGCAGTTCCCGACTTGTAATGGTGAAAAACACTGCATCTCACTAAGTGGCATTGTTTAATGCGATTTTACGATGGTTCATATCTTAACCTAACCTAACATTCGCACTTGTATCTAAAAACGCTCTATTACACTGTTTCGTTCACAATTACGATATCTGCATAACCTCACAGTTTTTAAGCAACTTATTGCAGTACAGAACGCTGTATCTCGCTAAATGACATTGTTCTTTAAGGTTTCAAGATGCTTGAATGCGCTTTACCGAGAATATCACAGTATAGCAGTTTCGTACTTACAACGGTACAACACGCAGTTTCTGGCTTGTTCATGTTGTTTTGTATGCTTTCACAACATTTCTTCTATCGCAGTTTCGTACATGCAATAAAACATCACTAACTCGTTAGATGACGTCCTTTTTGGTGGTTTCACGACGCTACCTAGCTTAAACTAACATAACTCAACCTAACATAACCTTCGCACTTCTATCGTTAGAAAACGCTTTACTGGCTACTTTACAATGCTCTCTACGACATTACGACAGTTTCATGCGCTTTCACAATAGATATCGCAGTTCCCGACTTGTAATGGTGAAAAACACTGCATCTCACTAAGTGACATTATTTAATGCGGCTTTTCGACGGTTCATATCTTAACCTAACCTAACATTCGCACTTGTATCTAAAAACGCTCTATTACACTGTTTCGTTCACAATTAAGATATTTGCATGACCTCACAGTTTTTCACCAACCTATTACAGTACAGAACGCTGTATATCGCTAAATGACATCGTTCTTAAAGGTTTCACGATGCTTGCATGCGCTTTAACGAGAATATCACAATATAGCAGTTTCGCACTTGTAACGGTACAACACGCAGTGCCTGGCTAGTTCATGCCGTTTTGTGTCCTTTCACAATATTTCACCTATCGCAGTTTCGTAGTCGCAATAAAACAACACTATCTCGTTAGATGACGTCGTTTTTGGTGGTTTCACGATGCTACCTAGCTTAAACTGACATAACTCAACCTAACATAACCTTCGCACTTCTCTCGTTAGAAAACGTTTTACTCGCTACTTTACATTGCTTTTTAAAAATTTACGGCGGTTTCAAGCGCTTTCACATTACATATCGCAGTTCCCGACTTGTAATGGTGAAAAACACTGCATCTCACTAAGTGACATTGTTTAATGCGGTTTTACGACGGTTCGTATCTTAACCTAACCTAACCTAACCTAACCTAACCTTACCTAACCTAACCTAACCTAACTTAACTTTACCTAACCTAACCTAACTTAACCTAACCCAACCCAACCCAACACAACCTAACCTAACCTAACCTAGCCTTACCCAAACCAACCCAACCTAACCTAACCTAACCTAACCTAACCCAACCCAACCCAACCTAACCTAACCTAACCTAACCTAACCTAACCTAACGTAACCTAACCTAACCTAACGTAACCCAACCTAACCTAACCTAACCCAACCTAACCAACCCAACCCAACCCAACCTAACCTAACCCAACCCAACCCAACCCAACCCAACCTAACCTAACCTAACCAAACCTAACCTAACCTAACCTAACCTTACCTAACCTAACCTAACCTAACCAAACCTAACCTAACTTAACCTAACGTAACCTAACCTAACCTAACATAACCTAACCTAACCTAACATAACCTAACCTAACGTAACCTAACCTGTCCTAACTTAACCTAACCTAACCCAACCTAACCGAACCCAACCCAACCCAACCTAACCTAATCCAATTCAAACCAACCTAACCTAACCTAACCTAACCTAACCCAACCTAACCCAACCCAACCCAACCCAACCTAACCTAATCCAACCCAAACCAACCTAACCTAACCTAACCTAACCTAACGACGGTTGCAAGCGCTTTCACATTAGATATCGCAGTTCCCGACTTGTAATGATGAAAAACACTGCATCTCACTAAGTGACATTGTTTAATGCGGTTTTACGACGGTTCATATCTTAACCTAACCTAACATTCGCACTTGTATCTCAAAACGCTCTATTACACTGTTTCGTTCACAATTACGATATTTGCATGACCTGACAGTTTTCACCAACTTATTACAGTACAGAACGCTGTATCTCGCTAAATGACATCATTCTTTAAGGTTTCACAATGCTTGCATGCGCTTTAACGAGAATATCACAACATAGAGGTTTCGCACTTGTAACGGTACAACACACAGTATTTGGCTTGTTCATGCCGTATTGTGTGCTTTCACAACATTTCACCTATTGCAGTTTCGTACTCGCAATAAAACAACACTATCTCGTTAGATGACGTCGTTTTTTGTGGTTTCACGACGCTACCTAGCTTAAACTAACATAACTCAACCTCACATAACCTACGCACTTCTCTCGTTAGAAAACGTTTTACTCGCTACTTTACATTGCTTTTTACAACTTTACGGCAGTTTCAAGCGCTTTCACCTTACATATCGCAGTTCCCGATTGTAATGGTGAAAAACAGTGCATCTCACTAAGTGACATTGTTTAATGCGGTTTTACGACGGTTCATATCTTAACCTAACCTAACCTAACCTAACCTTACCTAACCTAACCTAACCTAACCTACCTTAACCTAACCCAACCCAACCCAACCTAACCTAACCTAACCTAGCCTTACCCAACCGAACCCAGCCAAACCCAACCTAACCTAACCTAACCTAACATAACCCAACCCAACCCAACCCAACCTAACCTAACCTAACCTAACCTAACGTAACCTAACCTAACCTAACGTAACCTAACCTAACCTAACCTAACCTCACCTTACCTAACCTAACCTAACCTAACGTAACCTAACCGAACCTAACCTAACCTAACCTAACCTAAACCAACCCAACCACACCCAACCCAACCCCACCCAACCTAACCTAACCTAACCTAACCTAACCAAACCTAACCTAACCTAACCTGACCTAACCTAACCTATCCTTACCTAACCTAACCTAACGTAACCTAACGTAACCTAACCTAACCTAACCTAACCCAACCTAACCAACCCAACCCAACCTAACTTAACCCAACCCAACCCAACCTAACCCAACCTAACCTAACCTAACCTAACCCAACGTAACCCAACCTAACCTAACCCAACACAACCCAACCTAACCCAACCTAACATAACCTATTCTAACCTAACCTAACCTAACGACGGTTGCAAGCGCTTTCCCATTAGATATCGCAGTTCCCGACTTGTAATGGTGAAAACACCGCATCTCACTAAGTGACATTGTTTAATGCAGTTTTATGACGGTTCATATCTTTACATAACCTAACATCGCACTTGTACCTAAAAACGCTCTATTACACTGTTTCGTTCACAATTACGATATTTGCATGACGTCACAGTTTTTCACCAACTTATTACAGTACAGAACGCTGTATCTCGCTAGATGACATCATTCTTTAAGGTTTCACAATGCTTGCATGCGCTTTAACGAGAATATCACAACATAGCAGTTTCGCACTTGTAACGGTACAACACGCAGTATTTGGCTTGTTCATGCCGTTTTGTGTGCTTTCACATTTCACCTATCGCAGTTTTTTACTCGCAATAAAACAACACTATCTCGTTAGATGACGTCGTTTTTGGTGGTTTCACGACGCTACCTAGCTTAAACTAACATAACTCAACCTAACATAACCTACGCATTTCTCTCGTTAGAAAACGTTTTACTCGCTACTTTACATTGCTTTTTACAACTTTACGGCAGTTTCAAGCGCTTTAACATTACATATCGCAGTTCCCGACTTGTAATGGTGAAAAACACTGCATCTCACTAAGTGACATTGTTTAATGTGGTTTTACGACGGTTCATATCTTGACCTAACCTAACCTAACCTAACCTAACCTTACCTAACCTAACCTAACCTAACTTAACCTAACCCAACCCAACCCAACCTAACCTAACCTAACCTAGCCTTACCCAACCCAACCCAACCCAACCAAACCCAACCTAACCTAACCTAACCTAACCTAACCCAACCCAACCCAACCTAACCTAACCTAACCTAACCTAACGTAACCTAACCTAACCTAACGTAACCTAACCTAACCTAACCTAACCCTACCTAACCAACCCAACCCAACCCAACCTAACCTAACCCAACCCAACCTAACCCAACCTAACCTAACCTAACCTAACCTAACCAAACCTAACCTAACCTAACCTAACCTAACCTTACCTAACCTAACCTAACCTAACGTAACCTAACCGAACCTATTCTAACCTAACCTAACCTAAACCAACCCAACCACACCCAACCTAACCTAACCCAACCCAACCCAACCGAACCTAACCTAACCTAACCTAACCAAACCTAACCTAACCTAACCTAACCTAACCTTACCTAACCTAACGTAACCTAACGTAACCTAACCGAACCTAACCTAACCTAAACAAACCCAACCACACCCAACCCAACCCCACCCAACCTAACCTAACCTAACCTAACCAAACCTAACCTAACATAACCTAACCTAACCTGACCTAACCTAACCTAACCTTACCTAACCTAACCTAACGTAACCTAACCTAACCTAACGTAACCTAACCTAACCTAACCTAACCTAACCCAACCTAACCAACCCAACCCAACCTAACTTAACCCAACCCAACCCAACCTAACCCAACCTAACCTAACCTAACCTAACCTAACGACGGTTGCAAGCGCTTTCCCATTAGATATCGCAGTTCCCGACTTGTAATGGTGAAAAACACCGCATCTCACTAAGTGACATTGTTTAATGCCGTTTTACGACGGTTCATATCTTAACATAACCTAACATCGCACTTGTACCTAAAAACGCTCTATTACACTGTTTCGTTCACAAATACAATATTTGCATAAACTCACAGTTTTTCACCAACTTATTGCAGTACAGAACGCTGTATCTCGCTAAATGACATCGTTCTATAAGGTTTCACGATGCTTGCTTGGGCTTTAACGACAATATCACAACATAGCAGTTTCGCACTTGTAACGGTACAACACGCAGTATTTGGCTTGTTCATACCGTTTTGTGCGCTTTCACAACATTTCACCTATCGCAGTTTCGTACTCGCAATAAAACAACACTATCTCGTTAGATGACGTCGTTTTTGGTGGTTTCACGACGCTACCTAGCTTAAACTAACATAACTCAACCTAACATAACCTTTGCACTTCAATAGTTAAAAAACGTTTTACTCGCTACTTTACCTTGCTTTCTACAACATTACGATGGTTTCAAGCGCTTTCACATTAGATATCGCAGTTCCCGTCTTGTAATGGTGAAAAACACTGCATCTCACTAAGTGACATTGTTTAATGCGGTTTTACGACGGTTCATATCTTAACCTAACCTAACCTAACTTAACCTAACCTAACCTAACCTAACTTAACTTAACCTAACCTAACCCAACCCAACCCAACCCAACCTAACCTAACCTAACCTAACCTAACCCAACCCAACCCAACCCAACCTAACCTAACCTTACCCAACCCAACCCAACCTAACCTAACCGAACCGAACCGAACCCAACCTAACCTAACCTAACCTATCCTAATCCAACCTAACCTAACCTAACATAACCTAACCTAACCCAACCCAAACTAACCTAACCTAACCTTACCTAACCTAACCTAACCTAACGTAACTAACCTAACCTAACCTAACGTAACCTAACCTAACCTAACCTAACCCAACCTAATCCAACCCAACCCAACCCAACCCAACCTAACCTAATCCAACCCAAACCAACCTAACCTAACCTAACCTAACCTAACCTAACGACGGTTGCAAGCGCTTTCCCATTAGATATCGCAGTTCCCGACTTGTAATGGTGAAAAACACTGCATCTCACTAAGTGACATTGTTTAATGCGATTTTACGATGGTTCATATCTTAACCTAACCTAACATTCGCACTTGTATCTAAAAACGCTCTATTACACTGTTTCGTTCACAATTACGATATCTGCATAACCTCACAGTTTTTAAGCAACTTATTGCAGTACAGAACGCTGTATCTCGCTAAATGACATTGTTCTTTAAGGTTTCAAGATGCTTGAATGCGCTTTACCGAGAATATCACAGTATAGCAGTTTCGTACTTACAACGGTACAACACGCAGTTTCTGGCTTGTTCATGTTGTTTTGTATGCTTTCACAAGATTTCTTCTATCGCAGTTTCGTACATGCAACAAAACATCACTAACTCGTTAGATGACGTCCTTTTTGGTGGTTTCACTAGCTTAAACTGACATAACTCAACCTAACATAACCTTCGCACTTCTCTCGTTAGAAAACGTTTTACTCGCTACTTTACATTGCTTTTTAAAAATTTACGGCGGTTTCAAGCGCTTTCACATTACATATCGCAGTTCCCGACTTGTAATGGTGAAAAACACTGCATCTCACTAAGTGACATTGTTTAATGCGGTTTTACGACGGTTCGTATCTTAACCTAACCTAACCTAACCTAACCTAACCTTACCTAACCTAACCTAACTTAACTTAACCTAACCTAACCTAACTTAACCTAACCCAACCCAACCCAACACAACCTAACCTAACCTAACCTAGCCTTACCCAAACCAACCCAACCTAACCTAACCTAACCTAACCTAACCCAACCCAACCCAACCTAACCTAACCTAACCTAACCTAACCTAACGTAACCTAACCTAACCTAACGTAACCCAACCTAACCTAACCTAACCCAACCTAACCAACCCAACCCAACCCAACCTAACCTAACCCAACCCAACCCAACCCAACCTAACCTAACCTAACCAAACCTAACCTAACCTAACCTAACCTTACCTAACCTAACCTAACCTAACCAAACCTAACCTAACTTAACCTAACGTAACCTAACCTAACCTAACATAACCTAACCTAACCTAACATAACCTAACCTAACGTAACCTAACCTGTCCTAACTTAACCTAACCTAACCCAACCTAACCCAACCCAACCCAACCCAACCTAACCTAATCCAACCCAAACCAACCTAACCTAACCTAACCTAACCTAACGACGGTTGCAAGCGCTTTCACATTAGATATCGCAGTTCCCGACTTGTAATGATGAAAAACACTGCATCTCACTAAGTGACATTGTTTAATGCTGTTTTACGACGGTTCATATCTTAACCTAACCTAACATTCGCACTTGTATCTCAAAACGCTCTATTACACTGTTTCGTTCACAATTACGATATTTGCATGACCTGACAGTTTTCACCAACTTATTACAGTACAGAACGCTGTATCTCGCTAAATGACATCATTCTTTAAGGTTTCACAATGCTTGCATGCGCTTTAACGAGAATATCACAACATAGAGGTTTCGCACTTGTAACGGTACAACACACAGTATTTGGCTTGTTCATGCCGTTTTGTGTGCTTTCACAACATTTCACCTATTGCAGTTTCGTACTCGCAATAAAACAACACTATCTCGTTAGATGACGTCGTTTTTTGTGGTTTCACGACGCTACCTAGCTTAAACTAACATAACTCAACCTCACATAACCTACGCACTTCTCTCGTTAGAAAACGTTTTACTCGCTACTTTACATTGCTTTTTACAACTTTACGGCAGTTTCAAGCGCTTTCACCTTACATATCGCAGTTCCCGATTGTAATGGTGAAAAACAGTGCATCTCACTAAGTGACATTGTTTAATGCGGTTTTACGACGGTTCATATCTTAACCTAACCTAACCTAACCTTACCTAACCTAACCTAACCTAACCTACCTTAACCTAACCCAACCCAACCCAACCTAACCTAACCTAACCTAGCCTTACCCAACCGAACCCAGCCAAACCCAACCTAACCTAACCTAACCTAACATAACCCAACCCAACCCAACCCAACCTAACCTAACCTAACCTAACCTAACGTAACCTAACCTAACCTAACGTAACCTAACCTAACCTAACCTAACCTCACCTTACCTAACCTAACCTAACCAAACCTAACCTAACCTAACCTGACCTAACCTAACCTATCCTTACCTAACCTAACCTAACGTAACCTAACCTAACCTAACGTAACCTAGCCTAACCTAACCTAACCCAACCTAACCAACCCAACCCAACCTAACTTAACCCAACCCAACCCAACCTAACCCAACCTAACCTAACCTAACCTAACCCAACGTAACCCAACCTAACCTAACCCAACACAACCCAACCTAACCCAACCTAACATAACCTATTCTAACCTAACCTAACCTAACGACGGTTGCAAGCGCTTTCCCATTAGATATCGCAGTTCCCGACTTGTAATGGTGAAAACACCGCATCTCACTAAGTGACATTGTTTAATGCAGTTTTATGACGGTTCATATCTTTACTTAACCTAACATCGCACTTGTACCTAAAAACGCTCTATTACACTGTT
>NW_027465729.1:0-16000 GCF_043290135.1 Rhipicephalus microplus | reverse complement strand
CCCAAAGAAATAAAAGCGCCGCACCACCACCGGGTGGGCTCGAAACTCCAACTTTTCGGTTAACAGCCGATCGCGCTAGCCAATTGCGCCATGGAGACAGTCCTGCTCCACTCTCACCACCATCAGAACATATCTTCAAAGCTATCAGCCCAAAGAAAAAAAGCGCCGCACCACCGCCGGGTGGGCTCGAACCTCCAACTTTTCGGTTAACAGCCGATCGCGCTAGCCAATTGCGCCACGGAGACAGTCCTGCTCCACTCTCACCACCATGAGAACACATCTTCAGAGCTATCAGCCCAAAGAAAAAAAAGCACCGCACCACCACCGGGTGGGCTTAAACCTCCAACCTTTCGGTTAACAGCTGATCACGCTAGCCAATTGCGCCATGGAGACAGTCGTGCTCCACTCTCACCCCCGTCACAACATTTCTTCAGAGATATCAGCCCAAAAAAAAGAAGCGCGCACCACCACCGGGTGGGCTCGAACCTCCATCCTTTCGGTTAACAGCCGATAGCGCTAGCCAATTGCGCCACGGAGACAGTCGTGCTCCACTCTCACCACCATCAAAACATATCTTCAAAGCTATCAGCGCAAAGAAAAAGCGACACACCACTCCCGGGAGGGCTTGAAACTCCAATTTTTCGGTTAACAGCCGAACGTGCTAGCCAATTGCGCCATGGAGACAGTCGTGCTCCAATCTCACCACCGTCAGAACATTTCTCCAAAGCAATCAGCGCAAAGAAAAAAAAGCGCCGCACCAACACCGGCTGGCTCGAACCTCCAACCTTTCAGTTAACTGCCGACCGCGCTAGCCAATTGCGCCACCGAGACAGTCGTGCTCACCTCTCACCACCATCAGAACATTTCTTCAGAGCTATAAGCCTAAAGAAAAAAACGCGCCGCACCACCATCGGGTGGGCTCTAACCTCCAACCTTTCGGTTAACAGCCGATCGCGCTTGCCAATTGCGCCACGGAGACAGTCGTGCTCCACTCTCATCACCATCAGAACACATCTTCAAAGCTATCAGCACAAAGAAAAAAGCAACACACCACTCCCCGGGAGGGCTCGAACCTCCAACCTTTCGGTTAACAGCCGATCGCGCTAGCAAATTGCGCCACGGAGACAGTCGTGCTCCAATCTCACCGTCGTCAGAACATGTTTCCAAGGCTATCAGCGCAAAAAAAGCAACACACCACTCCCGGGAGGGCTCGAAACTCCAACCTTTTGGTTAACAGCCGATCGCGCTAGCCAATTGCGCCACGGAGACAGTCGTGCTCCACTCTCACCACCATCAGAACACATCTTCAAAGCTATCAGCGCAAAGAAAAAAGCAACACGCCACTCCCGGGAGGGCTCGAACCTCCAACCTTTCGGTTAACAGCCGATCGCGCTGGCCAATCGCGCCACGGAGACAGTCGTGCTCCACTCTCACCACCATCAGAACATATCTTCAAAGCTATAAGCGCAAAGAAAAAAGCGACACACCACTTCGGGAGGGCTCAAAACTCCAATTTTTCGGTTAACAGCCAAACGTGCTAGCCAATTGCGCCACGGAGACCGTCGTGCTCAAATCTCACCACCGTAAGAACATATCTTCAAAGCTATCAGCAAAAAAAAAGCAACACACCACTCCCGGGAGTGCTCGAGCCTCCAACCTTTCAGTTAACAGTCGATCGCGCTAGACAATTGCGCCACGGAGACAGTCGTGCTCCACTCTTACCACCGTCAGAATATTTCTTCAGAGCTATCAGCCCAAAGAAAAAGAAGCGCCGCACCACCACCATGTGGGCTCGAACCTCCAAACTTTCGGTTAACAGCCCATCGCGCTAGCCAATTGCGCCACGGAGACAGTCGTGCTCCACACTCACCACCATCAGAACATATTTTCAAAGCTAACAGCGCAAAAAAAAGCAACACACCACTCCCGGGAGGGCTCGAACCTCCAACCTTTCGGTTAACAGCCGATCGCGCTAGCCAATTGCGCCACGGAGAAAGTCGTGCTCTACTCTCACCACCATCAGAACATATCTTCAAAGCTATCAGCGCAAAGAAAAAGGCAACACACCACTCCCGGGAGGGCTCGAACCTCCAACCTTTCGGTTGACAGCTGATCGCGGTAGCCAATCGCGCCAGGAAGACAGTCGTGCTCCACTCTCACCACCTTCAGAACATATCTTCAAAGCTATCAGCGCAAAGACAAAAGCAACACACCACTCTCGGGAGGGCTAGAACCTCCAACCTTTCCGTTAACATCGATCGCGCTAGCCAATCGCGCCACGGAGAGTGTCCTGCTTCACTCTCACCACCATCAGAACATATCTTCGAAGCTATCAGCCCAAAGAAAAAAAGCGCCGCACCACCACCGGGTGGGCTCAAACCTCCAACCTTTCGGATAACAGCTGATCGCGCTAGCCAATTGCGCCATGAAGACAGTCACGCTCCACTCTCACCCCCGTCACAACATTTCTTCAGAGCTATCAGCCCAAAGCAAAAGAAGCGCCGCACCACCACCGGGTGGGCTCGAACCTCGAAACTTTCGGTTAACAGCCGATCGCGCTAGCCAATTGCGCCACGGAGACAGTCGTGCTCCACTCTCACCACCATCAGAACGTTTCTCCGAAGCTATCAGCGCAAAGAAAAAAGCAACACACCACTCCCGGGAGGGCTCAAACCTCCAATTTTTCGGTTAACAGCCGAACGTGCTAGCCAATTGCGCGACGGAGACAGTCGTGCTCCACTCTCACCACCATCAGAAACCAATCTTCAAAGCTATCAGCGCAAAGAAAAAAGCAACACACCACTCCCGGGAGGGCTCGAAACTCCAACCTTTTGGTTAACAGCCGATCGCGCTAGCCAATTGCGCCGAGGAGACAGTCGTGCTCCACTCTCACCACCATCAGAACACATCTTCAAAGCTATCAGCGCAAAGAAAAAAGCAACACGCCACTCCCGGGAGGGCTCGAACCTCCAACTTTTTGGTTAGCAGCCGATCGCGCTGGCCAATCGCGCCACGGAGACAGTCGTGCTCCACTCTCACCACCATCAGAACATATCTTCAAAGCTACAAGCGCCAGGAAGAAAGCGACACACCACTCCCGGGAGGGCTCGAAACTCCAACCTTTCCGTTAACAGCCAATCTCGCTAGCCAATTGCGCAACGGAGACAGTCCTGCTCCATTCTCACCACCATCAGAACATATCTTTAAAGCTATCAGCCAAAGAAAAAAGCAGCACACCACTCCTGGGAGGGCTCGAACCTCCAACCTTTCAGTTAACAGTCGATCGCGCTAGCCAATTGCGCCACGGAGACAGTCGTGCTCCACTCTCACCACCGTCACAACAATTCTTCAGAGCTATCAGCCCAAAGAAAAAGAAGCGCTTTACCACCACCGGGAGGGCTCGAACCTCCAAACTTTCGGTTAACAGCCCATCGCGCTAGCCGATCGCGCCACGGAGACAGTCGTGCTCCACACTCACCACCATCAGAACATAACTTCAAAGCTATCAGCGCAAAAAAAAACCGACACACCACTCCCGGGAGGGCTCGAAACCCAAATTTTTCTGTTAACAGCCGATCGCGCTAGCCAATTGCGCCACGGAGACAGTCTTGCTCCACTCTCACCACCGTCAGAACATTTTTCAAAGCTATCAGCGCAAAGAAAAAAGCAACACCCCACTCCCAGGAGGGCTCGAACCTCCAACCTTTCGGTTAACAGCCGATCGCGCTAGCCAATCGCACCACGGAGAGTGTCCTGCTCCACTCTCACCACCATCAGAACATATCTTCAAAGCTATCAGCCCAAAGAAAAAAAAAAGCGCCGCACCACCACCAGGTGGGCTCAAACCTCCAACCTTTCGGTTAACAGCTGATCGCGCTAGCCAAATGCGCCACGGAGACAGTCCTGCTCCACTCTCACCATCATCAGAACATATCATCAAAGCTATCAGCCCAAAGGAAAAAAAGCGCCGCACCACCACCGCGTGGGCTCGAACCTCCAACCTTTCGGTTAACAGCCCATCGCGCTATCCAAAATTGCCATGGAGACAGTCGTGCTCCACTCTCACCACTGTCAGAACATTTCTCCAAAGCAATCGGCACAAAGAAAAAAAAGCGACACACCGTCCCCAGGAGCGCTCGAACCTCCAACCTTTCGGTTAACAGCCGATCGCGCTAGCCAATTGCGCCCCGGAGACAGTCCTGCTCCACTCTCACCACCATCAGAACATATCTTCAAAGCTCTCAGCCCAAAGAAAAAAAAGCGCCGCACCACCACCGGGTGGGCTCGAGCCTCCAACCTTTCGGTTAACAGCCGATCGCGCTCGCCAATTGCGCCACGGTGACAGTCGTGCTCCACTCTCACCACCATCAGAACACATCTTCAAAGCTATCAGCGCAAAGAAAAAAGCAACACACCACTCCCGGGAGGGCTCGAACCTTCAACCTTTCGGTTAACAGCCGATCACGCTAGAAAATTGCGCCACGGAGACAGTCGTGCTCCAATCTCACCATCGTCAGAACATGTCTCCAAAGCTATCAGCGCAAAGAAAAAATCAACACACCACTCCCGGGAGGGCTCGAAACTCCAACATTTTGGTTAACAGGCGATCGCGCTAGCCAATTGCGCCACGGAGACAGTCGTGCTCTAATCTAGCCACCATCAGAACACATCTTCAAATCTATCAGCGCAAAGAAAAAAGCAACACACCACTCCCGAGAGGGCTCGAACCTCCAACCTTTCAGTTAACAGCCCATCGCGCTAGCCAATTGCGCCACGGAGCCAGTCGTGCTCCACTCTCACCACCATCAGAACATATTTTCAAAGCTATCAGCGCAAAGAAAAAAGCGACACACCACTCCCTGGAGGGCTCGAAACTCCAATTTTTCGGTCAACAGCCGAACTTGCTAGCCAATTGCGCCACGGAGACAGTCGTGCTCCAATCTCACCACCGTCAGAACGTTTCTCCGAAGCTATCAGCGCAAAGAAAAAAGCAACACACCACTCCCGGGAGGGCTCAAACCTCCAATTTTTCGGTTAACAGCCGAACGTGCTAGCCAATTGCGCGACGGAGACAGTCGTGCTCCACTCTCACCACCATCAGAAACCAATCTTCAAAGCTATCAGCGCAAAGAAAAAAGCAACACACCACTCCCGGGAGGGCTCGAAACTCCAACCTTTTGGTTAACAGGCGATCGCGCTAGCCAATTGCGCCGAGGAGACAGTCGTGCTCCACTCTCACCACCATCAGAACACATCTTCAAAGCTATCAGCGCAAAGAAAAAAGCAACACGCCACTCCCGGGAGGGCTCGAACCTCCAACTTTTTGGTTAGCAGCCGATCGCGCTGGCCAATCGCGCCACGGAGACAGTCGTGCTCCACTCTCACCACCATCAGAACATATCTTCAAAGCTACAAGCGCCAGGAAGAAAGCGACACACCACTCCCGGGAGGGCTCGAAACTCCAACCTTTCCGTTAACAGCCAATCTCGCTAGCCAATTGCGCAACGGAGACAGTCCTGCTCCATTCTCACCACCATCAGAACATATCTTTAAAGCTATCAGCCAAAGAGAAAAGCAGCACACCACTCCTGGGAGGGCTCGAACCTCCAACCTTTCAGTTAACAGTCGATCGCGCTAGCCAATTGCGCCACGGAGACAGTCGTGCTCCACTCTCACCACCGTCACAACAATTCTTCAGAGCTATCAGCCCAAAGAAAAAGAAGCGCCGCACCACCACCGGGAGGGCTCGAACCTCCAACCTTTCGGTTAACAGCCCATCGCGCTAGCCGATTGCGCCACGGAGACAGTCGTGCTCCACACTCACCACCATCAGAACATAACTTCAAAGCTATCAGCGCAAAGAAAAAACCGACACACCACTCCCGGGAGGGCTCGAAACCCCAATTTTTCTGTTAACAGCCAATCGCGCTAGCCAATTGCGCCACGGAGACAGTCTTGCTCCACTCTCACCACCGTCAGAACATTTTTTCAAAGCTATCAGCGCAAAGAAAAAAGCAACACCCCACTCCCAGGAGGGCTCGAACCTCCAACCTTTCGGTTAACAGCCGATCGCGCTAGCCAATCGCACCACGGAGAGTGTCCTGCTCCACTCTCACCACCATCAGAACATATCTTCAAAGCTATCAGCCCAAAGAAAAAAAAAGCGCCGCACCACCACCAGGTGGGCTCAAACCTCCAACCTTTCGGTTAACAGCTGATCGCGCTAGCAAAATGCGCCACGGAGACAGTCCTGCTCCACTCTCACCATCATCAGAACATAACATCAAAGCTATCAGCCCAAAGGAAAAAAAGCGCCGCACCACCACCGCGTGGGCTCGAACCTCCAACCTTTCGGTTAACAGACCATCGCGCTATCCAAAATTGCCATGCAGACAGTCGTGCTCCACTCTCACCACTGTCAGAACATTTCTCCAAAGCAATCGGCACAAAGAAAAAAAAGCGACACACCGTCCCCAGGAGCGCTCGAACCTCCAACCTTTCGGTTAACAGCCGATCGCGCTAGCCAATTGCGCCCCGGAGACAGTCCTGCTCCACTCTCACCACCATCAGAACATATCTTCAAAGCTATCAGCGCAAAGAAAAAAGCAACACACCACTCCCGGGAGGGCTCGAACCTTCAACCTTTCGGTTAACAGCCGATCACGCTAGAAAATTGCGCCACGGAGATAGTCGTGCTCCAATCTCACCACCGTCAGAACATGTCTCCAAAGCTATCAGCGCAAAGGAAAAAGCAACACACCATTCCCGGGAGGGCTCGAAACTCGAACTTTTTGGATAACAGCCGATCGCGCTAGCTAATTGCGCCACGGAGACAGTCGTGCTCCACTCTCACCACCGTCAGACCATTTCTCCACAGCTATCAGCGCAAAGAGAAAAAGCAACACACCACTCCCGGGAGGGCTCAAACCCCCAATTTTTCGGTTAACAGCTGAACGTGCTAGCCAGTTGGGCGACCCAGACAGTCCTGCTCCACTCTCACCACCATCAGAACATATCATCAAGGCTATCAGCCCAAAGAAAAAAAAAGCGCCGCACCATTACCGGGTGGGCTCTAACCTCCAACCTTTCGGTTAACAGCCGATCGCGCTAGCCAATTGCGCCACGAAGACAGTCGTGCTCCACTCTCACCACCGTCAGAACATGTCTCCAAAGCTATCAGCGCAAAGAAAAAAGCAACACACCACTCCCGGGAGGGCTCGAACCTCCAAACTTTCGGTTAACAGCCGATCGCGCTGGCGAATAGCGCCACAGAGACAGTCGTGCTCCAATCTCACCATCGTCAGAACATGTCTCCAAAGCTATCAGCGCAAAGAAAAAATCAACACACCACTCCCGGGAGGGCTCGAAACTCCAACATTTTGGTTAACAGGCGATCGCGCTAGCCAATTGCGCCACGGAGACAGTCGTGCTCTAATCTAGCCACCATCAGAACACATCTTCAAATCTATCAGCGCAAAGAAAAAGCAACACACCACTCCCGAGAGGGCTCGAACCTCCAACCTTTCAGTTAACAGCCCATCGCGCTAGCCAATTGCGCCACGGAGCCAGTCGTGCTCCACTCTCACCACAATCAGAACATATTTTCAAAGCTATCAGCGCAAACAAAAAAGCAACACACCACTCCCGGGAGGGCTCCAACCTCCAGTTTTTCGGTTAACAGCCGAACGTGCTAGCCGATTGCGCCATGGAGACAGTCGTGCTCCAATCTCACCATCGTCAGAACATTTCTCCAAAGCTATCAGCGCAAAAAAAGCAACACACCACTCCCGGGAGGGCTCGAAACTTCAACCTTTTGGTTAACAGCCGTTCGCGCTAGCCAATCGCGCCACGGAGACAGTCGTGCTCCACTGTCATCCCCATCAGAACACATCTTCAAAGCTATCAGCGCAAAGAAAAAAGCAACACACCACTCCCAGGAGGGCTCGAACCTCCAACCTTTCGGTTAACAGCCGATCGCGCTAGCCAATTGCGCCACGGAGACAGTCGTGCTCCACTCTGACCACCGTCAGAACATTTCTTCAGAGCTATCAGCCCAAAGGAAAAAAAGCGCCGCACCACCACCGCGTGGGCTCGAACCTCCAAACTTTCGGTTAACAGCCCATCGCGCTAGCCAATTGCGCCACGGAGCCAGTCGTGCTCCACTCTCACCACCATCAGAACATAATTTCAAAGCTATCAGCGCAAACAAAAAAACAACACACCACTCCCGGGAGGGCTCCAACCTCCAGTTTTTCGGTTAACAGCCGAACGTGCTAGCCGATTGAGCCACGGAGACAGTCATGCTCCAATCTCACCACCATCAGAACATGTCTACAAAGCTATCAGCGCAAAGAAAAAAGCAACACACCACTCCCGGGAGGGCTCAAACCTCCAATTTTTTCGTTAACAGCCGATTGCGCCAGCCAATTGCGCCACGGAGACAGTCGTGCTCCACTCTCACCACCGTCAGAACATTTCTTCACACCTATCAGCCCAAAGGAAAAAAAGCGCCCCACCACCACCGGGTGGGCTCGAACCTCCAACCTTTCGGTTAACAGCCCATCGCGCTATCCAAAATTGCCATGGAGACAGTCGTGCTCCACTCTCACCACTGTCAGAACATTTCTCCAAAGCAATCAGCACAAAAAAAAGCGACACACCGTCCCCAGGAGCGCTCGAACCTTCAACCTTTCGGTTAACAGCCGATCGCGCTAGCCAATTGCGCCCCGGAGACAGTCCTGCTCCACTCTCACCACCATCAGAACATATCTTCAAAGCTCTCAGCCCAAAGAAAAAAAAGCGCCGCACCACCACCGGGTGGGCTCGAGCCTCCAACCTTTCGGTTAACAGCCGATCGCTCTAGCCAATTGCGCCACGGAGACAGTCGTGCTCCACTCTTACCACCGTCAGAACATTTCTTCAGAGCTATCAGCCCAAAGAAGAAGAAGCGCCGCACCACCACCATGTGGGCTCGAACCTCCAAACTTTCGGTTAACAGCCCATCGCGCTAGCCAATTGCGCCACGGAGACAGTCGTGCTCCACACTCACCACCATCAGAACATATTTTCAAAGCTAACAGCGCAAAAAAAAGCAACACACCACTCCCGGGAGGGCTCGCACCTCCAACCTTTCGGTTAACAGCCGATCGCGCTAGCCAATTGCGCCACGGAGGAAGTCGTGCTCCACTCTCACCACCATCAGAACATATCTTCAAAGCTGTCAGCGCAAAGAAAAAGGCAACACACCACTCCCGGGAGGGCTCGAACCTCCAACCTTTCGGTTGACAGCTGATCGCGGTAGGCAATCGCGCCAGGAAGACAGTCGTGCTCCACTCTCACCACCTTCAGAACATATCTTCAAAGCTATCAGCGCAAAGACAAAAGCAACACACCAATCTCGGGAGGGCTAGAACCTCCAACCTTTCCGTTAACACCGATCGCGCCAGCCAATCGCGCCACGGAGAGTGTCCTGCTTCACTCTCACCACCATCAGAACATATCTTCGAAGCTATCAGCCCAAAGAAAAAAAAGCGCCGCACCACCACCGGGTGGGCTCAAACCTCCAACTTTTCGGATAACAGCTGATCGCGCTAGCCAGTTACGCCATGAAGACAGTCACGCTCCACTCTCACCCCCGTCACAACATTTCTTCAGAGCTATCAGCCCAAAGCAAAAGAAGCGCCGCACCACCACCGGGTGGGCTCGAACCTCGAAACTTTCGGTTAACAGCCGATCGCGCTAGCCAATTGCGCCACGGAGACAGTCGTGCTCCACTCTCACCACCATCAGAACATATCTTCAAAGCTATCAGCGCAAAGAAAAAAGCGACACACCACTCCCTGGAGGGCTCGAAACTCCAATTTTTCGATCAACAGCCGAACTTGCTAGCCAATTGCGCCACGGAGACAGTCGTGCTCCAATCTCACCACCGTCAGAACGTTTCTCCGAAGCTATCAGCGCAAAGAAAAAAGCAACACACCACTCCCGGGAGGGCTCAAACCTCCAATTTTTCGGTTAACAGCCGAACGTGCTAGCCAATTGCGCGACGGAGACAGTCGTGCTCCACTCTCACCACCATCAGAAACCAATCTTCAAAGCTATCAGCGCAAAGAAAAAAGCAACACACCACTCCCGGGAGGGCTCGAAACTCCAACCTTTTGGTTAACAGCCGATCGCGCTAGCCAATTGCGCCGAGGAGACAGTCGTGCTCCACTCTCACCACCATCAGAACACATCTTCAAAGCTATCAGCGCAAAGAAAAAAGCAACACGCCACTCCCGGGAGGGCTCGAACCTCCAACTTTTTGGTTAGCAGCCGATCGCGCTGGCCAATCGCGCCACGGAGACAGTCGTGCTCCACTCTCACCACCATCAGAACATATCTTCAAAGCTACAAGCGCCAGGAAGAAAGCGACACACCACTCCCGGGAGGGCTCGAAACTCCAACCTTTCCGTTAACAGCCAATCTCGCTAGCCAATTGCGCAACGGAGACAGTCCTGCTCCATTCTCACCACCATCAGAACATATCTTTAAAGCTATCAGTGCAAAGAAAAAAGCAGCACACCACTCCTGGAAGGGCTCGAACCTCCAACCTTTCAGTTAACAGTCGATCGCGCTAGCCAATTGCGCCACGGAGACAGTCGTGCTCCACTCTCACCACCGTCACAACAATTGTTCAGAGCTATCAGCACAAAGAAAAAGAAGCGCCGCACCACCACCGGGAGGGCTCGAACCTCCAACTTTTCGGTTAACAGCCCATCGCGCTAGCCGATTGCGCCACGTAGACAGTCGTGCTCCACACTCACCACCATCAGAACATAACTTCAAAGCTATCAGCGCAAAGAAAAAACCGACACACCACTCCCGGGAGGGCTCGAAACCCCAATTTTTCTGTTAACAGCCGATCGCGCTAGCCAATTGCGCCACGGAGACAGTCTTGCTCCACTCTCACCACCGTCAGAACATTTTTTCAAAGCTATCAGCGCAAAGAAAAAAGCAACACCCCACTCCCAGGAGGGCTCGAACCTCCAACCTTTCGGTTAACAGCCGATCGCGCTAGCCAATCGCACCACGGAGAGTGTCCTGCTCCACTCTCACCACCATCAGAACATATCTTCAAAGCTATCAGCCCAAAGAAAAAAAAGCGCCGCATCACCACCAGGTGGGCTCAAACCTCCAACCTTTCGGTTAACAGCTGATCGCGCTAGCCAAATGCGCCACGGAGACAGTCCTGCTCTACTCTCACCATCATCAGAACATATCATCAAAGCTATCAGCCCAAAGAAAAAAAGCGCCGCACCACACCGGTTGGGCTCGAACCTCCATCCTATCGGTTAACAGCCGATCGCGCTAGCCAATTGCGCCACGGTGACAGTCGTGCTCCACTCTCACCACCATCAGAACACATCTTCAAAGCTATCAGCGCAAAGAAAAAAGCAACACACCACTCCCGGGAGGGCTCGAACCTTCAACCTTTCGGTTAACAGCCGATCACGCTAGAAAATTGCGCCACGGAGATAGTCGTGCTCCAATCTCACCACCGTCAGAACATGTCTCCAAAGCTATCAGCGCAAAGGAAAAAGCAACACACCATTCCCGGGAGGGCTCGAAACTCGAACTTTTTGGATAACAGCCGATCGCGCTAGCCAACTGCGCCACGGAGACAGTCGTGCTCCACTCTCACCACCGTCAGACCATTTCTCCACAGCTATCAGCGCAAAGAGAAAAAGCAACACACCACTCCCGGGAGGGCTCAAACCCCCAATTTTTCGGTTAACAGCTGAACGTGCTAGCCAATTGCGCGACGGAGCCAGTCGTGCTCCACTCTCACCACCATCAGAACATATTTTCAAAGCTATCAGCGCAAACAAAAAAGCAACACCCCACTCCCGGGAGGGCTCCAACCTCCAGTTTTTCGGTTAACAGCCGAACGTGCTAGCCGATTGCGCCACGGAGACAGTCGTGCTCCAATCTCACCATCGTCAGAACATGTCTCCAATGCTATCAGCGCAAAAAAAGCAACACACCACTCCCGGGAGGGCTCGAAACTTCAACCTTTTGGTTAACAGCCGTTCGCGCTAGCCAATCGCGCCACGGAGACAGTCGTGCTCCACTGTCATCCCCATCAGAACACATCTTCAAAGCTATCAGCGCAAAGAAAAAAGCAACACACCACTCCCAGGAGGGCTCGAACCTCCAACCTTTCGGTTAACAGCCGATCGCGCTAGCCAATTGCGCCACGGAGACAGTCGTGCTCCACTCTGACCACCGTCAGAACATTTCTTCAGAGCTATCAGCCGAAAGGAAAAAAAGCGCCGCACCACCACCGCGTGGGTTCCAACCTCCAAACTTTCGGTTAACAGCCCATCGCGCTAGCCAATTGCGCCACGGAGCCAGTCGTGCTCCACTCTCACCACCATAAGAACATAATTTCAAAGCTATCAGCGCAAACAAAAAAACAACACACCACTCCCGGGAGGGCTCCAACCTCCAGTTTTTCGGTTAACAGCCGAACGTGCTAGCCGATTGAGCCACGGAGACAGTCATGCTCCAATCTCACCACCATCAGAACATGTCTACAAAGCTATCAGCGCAAAGAAAAAAGCAACACACCACTCCCGGGAGGGCTCAAACCTCCAATTTTTTCGTTAACAGCCGATTGCGCCAGCCAATTGCGCCACGGAGACAGTCGTGCTCCACTCTCACCACCATCAGAAACCAATCTTCAAAGCTATCAGCGCAAAGAAAAAAGCAACACACCACTCCCGGGAGGGCTCGAAACTCCAACCTTTTGGTTAACAGCCGATCGCGCTAGCCAATTGCGCCGAGGAGACAGTCGTGCTCCACTCTCACCACCATCAGAACACATCTTCAAAGCTATCAGCGCAAAGAAAAAAGCAACACGCCACTCCCGGGAGGGCTCGAACCTCCAACTTTTTGGTTAGCAGCCGATCGCGCTGGCCAATCGCGCCACGGAGACAGTCGTGCTCCACTCTCACCACCATCAGAACATATCTTCAAAGCTACAAGCGCCAGGAAGAAAGCGACACACCACTCCCGGGAGGGCTCGAAACTCCAACCTTTCCGTTAACAGCCAATCTCGCTAGCCAATTGCGCAACGGAGACAGTCCTGCTCCATTCTCACCACCATCAGAACATATCTTTAAAGCTATCAGTGCAAAGAAAAAAGCAGCACACCACTCCTGGAAGGGCTCGAACCTCCAACCTTTCAGTTAACAGTCGATCGCGCTAGCCAATTGCGCCACGGAGACAGTCGTGCTCCACTCTCACCACCGTCACAACAATTGTTCAGAGCTATCAGCACAAAGAAAAAGAAGCGCCGCACCACCACCGGGAGGGCTCGAACCTCCAACTTTTCGGTTAACAGCCCATCGCGCTAGCCGATTGCGCCACGTAGACAGTCGTGCTCCACACTCACCACCATCAGAACATAACTTCAAAGCTATCAGCGCAAAGAAAAAACCGACACACCACTCCCGGGAGGGCTCGAAACCCCAATTTTTCTGTTAACAGCCGATCGCGCTAGCCAATTGCGCCACGGAGACAGTCTTGCTCCACTCTCACCACCGTCAGAACATTTTTTCAAAGCTATCAGCGCAAAGAAAAAAGCAACACCCCACTCCCAGGAGGGCTCGAACCTCCAACCTTTCGGTTAACAGCCGATCGCGCTAGCCAATCGCACCACGGAGAGTGTCCTGCTCCACTCTCACCACCATCAGAACATATCTTTAAAGCTATCAGCCCAAAGAAAAAAAAGCGCCGCATCACCACCAGGTGGGCTCAAACCTCCAAACTTTCGGTTAACAGCTGATCGCGCTAGCCAAATGCGCCACGGAGACAGTCCTGCTCTACTCTCACCATCATCAGAACATATCATCAAAGCTATCAGCCCAAAGAAAAAAAGCGCCGCACCACACCGGGTGGGCTCGAACCTCCATCCTATCGGTTAACAGCCGATCGCGCTAGCCAATTGCGCCACGGTGACAGTCGTGCTCCACTCTCACCACCATCAGAACACATCTTCAAAGCTATCAGCGCAAAGAAAAAAGCAACACACCACTCCCGGGAGGGCTCGAACCTTCAACCTTTCGGTTAACAGCCGATCACGCTAGAAAATTGCGCCACGGAGATAGTCGTGCTCCAATCTCACCACCGTCAGAACATGTCTCCAAAGCTATCAGCGCAAAGGAAAAAGCAACACACCATTCCCGGGAGGGCTCGAAACTCGAACTTTTTGGATAACAGCCGATCGCGCTAGCCAATTGCGCCACGGAGACAGTCGTGCTCCACTCTCACCACCGTCAGACCATTTCTCCACAGCTATCAGCGCAAAGAGAAAAAGCAACACACCACTCCCGGGAGGGCTCAAACCCCCAATTTTTCGGTTAACAGCTGAACGTGCTAGCCAATTGCGCCACGGAGCCAGTCGTGCTCCACTCTCACCACCATCAGAACATATTTTCAAAGCTATCAGCGCAAACAAAAAAGCAACACCCCACTCCCGGGAGGGCTCCAACCTCCAGTTTTTCGGTTAACAGCCGAACGTGCTAGCCGATTGCGCCACGGAGACAGTCGTGCTCCAATCTCACCATCGTCAGAACATGTCTCCAATGCTATCAGCGCAAAAAAAGCAACACACCACTCCCGGGAGGGCTCGAAACTTCAACCTTTTGGTTAACAGCCGTTCGCGCTAGCCAATCGCGCCACGGAGACAGTCGTGCTCCACTGTCATCCCCATCAGAACACATCTTCAAAGCTATCAGCGCAAAGAAAAAAGCAACACACCACTCCCAGGAGGGCTCGAACCTCCAACCTTTCGGTTAACAGCCGATCGCGCTAGCCAATTGCGCCACGGAGACAGTCGTGCTCCACTCTGACCACCGTCAGAACATTTCTTCAGAGCTATCAGCCCAAAGGAAAAAAAGCGCCGCACCACCACCGCGTGGGTTCCAACCTCCAAACTTTCGGTTAACAGCCCATCGCGCTAGCCAATTGCGCCACGGAGCCAGTCGTGCTCCACTCTCACCACCATAAGAACATAATTTCAAAGCTATCAGCGCAAACAAAAAAACAACACACCACTCCCGGGAGGGCTCCAACCTCCAGTTTTTCGGTTAACAGCCGAACGTGCTAGCCGATTGAGCCACGGAGACAGTCATGCTCCAATCTCACCACCATCAGAACATGTCTACAAAGCTATCAGCGCAAAGAAAAAAGCAACACACCACTCCCGTGAGGGCTCAAACCTCCAATTTTTTCGTTAACAGCCGATTGCGCCAGCCAATTGCGCCACGGAGACAGTCGTGCTCCACTCTCACCACCGTCAGAACATTTCTTCACACCTATCAGCCCAAAGGAAAAAAAGCGCCCCACCACCACCGGGTGGGCTCGAACCTCCAACCTTTCGGTTAACAGCCCATCGCGCTATCCAAAATTGCCATGGAAACAGTCGTGCTCCACTCTCACCACTGTCAGAACATTTCTCCAAAGCAATCAGCACAAAGAAAAAAAAGCGACACACCGTCCCCAGGAGCGCTCGAACCTCCAACCTTTCGGTTAACAGCCGATCGCGCTAGCCAATTGCGCCCCAGAGACAGTCCTGCTCCACTCTCACCACCATCAGAACATATCTTCAAAGCTCTCAGCCCAAAGAAAAAAAAGCGCCGCACCACCACCGGGTGGGCTCGAGCCTCCAACCTTTCGGTTAACAGCCGATCGCGCTAGCCAATTGCGCCACGGTGACAGTCGTGCTCCACTCTCACCACCATCAGAACACATCTTCAAAGCTATCAGCGCAAAGAAAAAGCAACACACCACTTCCGGGAGGGCTCTAACCTTCAACCTTTCGGTTAACAGCCGATCACGCTAGAAAATTGCGCCACGGAGATAGTCGTGCTCCAATCTCACCACCGTCAGACCATTTCTCCACAGCTATCAGCGCAAAGAGAAAAAGCAACACACCACTCCCGGGAGGGCTCAA
>NW_027465728.1:0-16142 GCF_043290135.1 Rhipicephalus microplus | reverse complement strand
GCTGCACACTTAACACTACAAAAACAAGAAGCATGTCAAAACAGCACACTTCCATGATCAACGCCACGTGCACCCGCTATCTAGCAACATGAATCCCTTACCTAGCTGTAAGGACAACTGAAGGATCACGTTTGCATGCATTGCACTTTGCCCTTTTTTAATTTTTTTAAGGTTTCGAAATCTTTGCGTTCAATTTATTTCTTCCTTTGCCAATGACACTGATATATTGGGGACGCAGAGACTAGCGGAGAGGTCAGTTTTGTGCCTGAAGGATGTTCACACTAGGCGTCGACCTATCCGATCTCCGAAGACACGGCCGCATGACAAAGGAATTTCTTTCGAATCATTGTATGTCAGTGGCAAAGGAAAAAGAAAAGATTGAACACAAAACTCGTGAAGCCTTTGAAATAAAAACAGAGAGAAGTGTCATGTGTGATTGATCCCACAGCTTTCCTCACAGATTAACTTGGTGTTGATATTTGGTGTTCCATTGATATCGGCTGCTTCATACAACCACCTTGAGACATTTGTTGTGCAACTGTGGTTAAGATAGCCTTCTTAAGCATTTGCTTCTGGTTAATTTTTGTAGGAACTTTCTGTATTAAAATTTAGTTTCAAGTCCAGCACTTGTCTTCTCTGGTTTCTTTGCTGCATTCATGTCTTTCGTTGATTTCTTCTTGCGTAAATTGGTAAATATCATCCCTATTATCGTCATGTGGGCATAGCAACCACCCTTCCTCTCTTTCTCGTTCTCCCATATTTCACCATCATGAACGCACACAAAAGGTCTTCATCAACGAGAATGAGAGATGTGTTCCCATTATAAGGCGGCGAACACACTGATGAGTCTATCAGAGGAATTGAAAGACTCAGATTGAGGCATGAGTTGGAGTCTGAGTGAGTGCGCCTGAGTTATACTTAGGTAAGCCTCAGTCCGAGTGAGCCAGGCTGGGTTTTACCACAGTGAGTCTGAGTTCGAGCGAGTTCCTAGTTCGATTCAGCAAATTTTGGCGAGTCTGGATTTTTGCGAGTCTTATGCGAAAAAAAAAAAAACTTATTTAATGAGGGCGGCACCTTTTTATTTTGCTGATCTATGGTTAAAAATATTTATAGTCTTTTTTATGGCGTGCCTTGAAATTGTGTATCTGCCGGCTTGTAAAGCCACAGAATTATTTTCCAAATTGTAAATTTGTCTCATTCCCCACACTCTTGAAACTCGTTCCAGTGAAGGTCCTCGATAAAAGCCATTTGCTCATATCTTCGAATAAAAATGACAACCTTAACTTAAATGCACGGAATGTAATGGCGACACCAAATGCACCACTGAAATGAGATTTCAACATTATAAAATGCTAACGTGACTAAAAAGCTAATGTACACAGTCTATTTCTAAGGTGCACAGCTATTTGTAAATTTGTTTGCAGTGTATTTGGTCACGAAGCCATTGCCGTTCGCGCCGGCGTGATTTCACAATTTGAAGTTAGAATTTCCAACAAGACGTTAGGAGTATCTCCTAAAAAACTCATAATTTTGGTGATGTAATACTGATTACCTGTATCGCACTGGCTTCAACTTTATTGCCAATAGGTAATGCCTTTATAGAGTACACCGTTCGCAGACTCTGACAAAGTATAATGAGCAATTTATGCTCATGCATGCTACAGAACTTGTATGATCTTTTCTCAGAGAAGAACGCATATCAGATTGCGGTAATAATGAGAGGGAAAACTGAATAATTATCTGTAACTTCATTATTATGTATCTAGTGTAATTCACAACTGTTCGGAATGAATGAACATGGCTTTAGGAGGGCATGAAAGTGGGTTGTGCAGCATGTTCTGGCTCATGTGCAACCCCCGAGAATTTCATTACGCAACATCACGACTTACATTGAGGTTGATCTACAATTATGTCCCCAAACCAAAGGAGAATGAGCACTGTATTCCACCTTCATAAATAATGGGGCTTTCAAGGCGATAGAGCAGCACGATTCGCGAGCATCGAGTGCCCCTACGCTCTCTCCTGCATTGAACTGCTTGTCCTCAGACGTCGCTTCCGTTTTTGTATTAATAAATGTGGCGATTCAAAAATTACGGAGCGCAAAACAAAATATTCACAAGAACGAGAGAGACGGGATGGGCGCTTGTGAAGGACCTTTCGATGTATTGTTTTGCGCTAAAAAAGTTTACATCTCGACGAATTTCAAGTTTTCTTTAATGTAGTGACAACACATGCTGTTTGCTTTTATATCATTTCCTGCCATGTGCTACGTTGAAAGCTTTCCGAGTGGATTCCAAGGAGGAAGGGGGCAGGAATTAACACACCGCTCCTGCCGTGCGCGATGCTTAGTCACTGGAGAAAACAAATTCCTTCAAACTGTAATGCTGTCAAAGATTTTGTGACCCCCTGAGGAATTGAAGACCTTTTAAACATTTTGCCAGAACGCCTGCAGTTCTGGACTCCGTATTGACACAGCATAGCAGCGCCGTTTTTTTTCTTTTGTATTTTTTTTCTTACTCAAACTCTCTTCCATTCAAAGTCAGGTTTGACACGTGGAAGCAATTTCGGCGATTCCTCACCAGCCATTGTGTTCGCCCAGTCTATTCTGCGAAAAGCTTGACGACACGGGCTTTTCCAAGGCTCAAGTTGCTCATACCTGGGCTTTTGCGTTCTTTGTACGCCTCAAGGAATGCAGACAGGCTACATAACGCAGCAACGAGCTCTACTCTCCGGGTTTAGGGCCTGCAGCATAGATATCTGTATTATTTCAAAATGGAGCATTCGAAGAAGCCTCTACTTGGTTGGGATAAAAAAAATTTTAAAAAAAACCAGAAAACTTTTGCCAATATTCATATTATAATGAAAGAATGATGACAACAACAGAAAACAACAAGCATCATCGCAGAGTAAGGCACCACGAGATCGGCGCTCGAGCTCCTCCATCTTCCTCGTCCTGTCGCTATCTCGAATCTTCCACCTGCCCATTTGGTTCGCTTAATAAAGCTCTTTACATTTGGTGGATTGTGCTGGGTAACCACATCGCCTACAACCTGGAACTCCGATCCCGCACCTTGCCGTCGACCATGCAAGTTGACGCTGTCCAACAAACAGTACCTCTCGCGGCCGCCACTTGCCCTGGCCCGGTTCATCAGCGAGACCCCCCGATCTTTGGGGGCACCAAAGACCAGGACGTCGAGGACTGGCTATCGTCATATGAAAAAGTCAGTGGTCCCAACGGGTGGGATGACGCTGCTAAGTTGGGCACTGTCAATTTTTATCTTACCGACGTGGCCAAGCTGTGGTATACGAACCACGAAACTGAGTTCGCGAATTGATCCGCCTTCAAGAAGGCGATATGTGCCATTTTTGGTCGCCCTGCCTTACGGAAGCTACGCGCCGAACAACGTCTGCGCACACGGACACAGGAGCCAGGTGAAACTTTCACATCATATATAGAAAATGTGATCGATCTCTGCCGGCGCGTCGATGCTTCCACGAGCAAGAGTGCGAAGATACAGCACATTACGAAGGGCGTCGACAATGACGTTTTCCAGATGCTTCTCGCAAGTCTCCTAGCACTGTGGCAGAAGTAGTGACTTTGTGCCAAAGCTATGATGAATTGCGGAGGCAACGAGCTCAGACGCGACGCTCACTCCAGACAATCCAACCAGTGACAGCACTGGACGTCATGACTGACCAGACAAGCTTTCTCGCACAAATGAAAGACTTCGTGTGAGAGGAAGTGGCTCGGGAGCTTTCTCTACTGCCTTTTGCTCAACGCCAGGAGCTCTCACAGCAACAGCCACTGCGACATCCACCACCATTCGCTCCCATGCTCCGACATGTGGTCCAGGAGCAGACTTCCGAGGCTATGCCGGTGCTCTTGCAGCAGCACACCGTCACAGCGCCTCTTACTTACGCTGAGGCACTAAAGCGGCAGCAGTCACACCACCCCCCGTCATTCAAGGGACTGCCGTATACTTCAGCCCCGGCTCAGCCGTCCACCGCCTGGGTTCCTACCATTGCCACCACAGCCTTAACTCACATCGTCTGCCGCATGGGCTGCTCCCCTCGTCGCCAATACTTGGAGAACGCGCGATAACCGGCCCATCTGTTTAGCGTGCGGCGGCCCTGGCCATATCGCCCATTACTGCCGTTGTCGAGTGCCGGAATACACACACGCCCGGACACAGAACAGCTTCAGAGACCTTCCTCCATCTTGTCTGGAAAATTCTGATCATCAGTCAAGCTCGTCTTCACGGGAATGTCCGCGTACTATGTCTGGTCGCTCACCTTCCCCCCGTTGTCGCTCCCTGTCACCCATGCGTCGTCGGCCAGCTCCTGAATACGAGGGAAACTAACCGCCGCAGTTCAGGAGGCAAGAACTGCGCTGTCGAAATGCTCAAGTCCTCGGACATTGCCGTCGAATATTGTCAAAGTTTTTGTAGGAGGTACTCGAGCATATGCTCTAGTGGATACCGGTGCAGCCGTTTCCGTGATAGGCGCTAAAATTTGACGCAAGCTCCGAAAAGTGACGACGCCTATTGATATGATGTCCTTGCAAACAGCGAATGGGGACCCGGTTCAGCCTGTAGCCGCTTGTACTGTCCGACTGATGATCGCAAAGGACTACACTGTTGAGCTTATTGTCCTTTCGTCATGCTCACACGACATCATACTTGGATGGGATTTTTTATCGCGTAACCATGCCGTTATTGACTGTGCAAGATTGCAGCTTGAACTTTACCCGTTTTACGACCAACCAACCAGCCGCATTCAGCCCACCGTACACGAACTCGTCGTCAAAGAAGGCACTGAAATTCCTCCGACAGCAGCTGTGTTGCTCCCCGTGTTCTGTGATGGCATTACGGACGAAGCTGCATTCTTTGAACCATCAAGCCTCTTTCTTAGTCGAAGATCATTTCTTCTGCCTTATTCAACCCTCTCTATTTTTGGAAGAAACAGTGCTCTTTGCCTCATCGACCCCCCTTCCGTATCCCATCGAACTGTTTCAAGGTGAATCTCTTGGACACGTGCATGCCATTGATAAAGAACAAATTTTTACGATGCCGCCAGATTGTTCCAGTGACTACGACACCATCAGTGCCCTCAACCCTTCCAATATACCACCTTCCGAGCTTTTCGATTCATCGATCGCCGAGGAACTATCGCCATCTGAGCGCTCTGAGCTTCTTCAGCTGCTCTACCAGTTTCGTGAATTCATTGACGTTGCTCAACCTACCCTTAGCGCAACTCCAAGTTTTTTTCGCTGCATCGACACAGGTTCCAACGCGCCAGTACAACAGCGACCATACCATGTTTCCGCCCCGGAACGTCAGGTTATCACCGAACAGGTTGACGATATGCTCAAGCGCGACGTTATCCGACCTTCCCAAAGTCCATGTGCATCACCTGTTGTTCTTGTTAAGAAGAAGGACGGTACAATTCACTTCTGCGTTGATTACAGGCGCTTAAATAAGATCACTCGCAAAGACGTATACCCTTTGCCCAGGATTGATGATGCCCTTGATTGCTTACAAGGTGCAGAGTTTTTTTCGTCGTTAGATTTGAGTTCGGGGTATTGGCAGGTGCCCTTAGCAGATGCAGATCGTTCAAAAACAGCCTTCATGACACCGGACGAGCTATACGAGTTCAATGTCATGCCCTTCGGCCTCTGCAATGCGCCGGCCACATTCCAGCGCATGATGGACTCTGTTCTGCTAGGTTATAAATGGAACATATGCCTCTGCTACCTTGACGATATCGTTGTCTTTGCACCCGATTTCGCAACACATCTTGTGTGCCTGAAACATGTCCTCACGTGTCTGAAGAATGCGCAGCTCCAACTGAATCTCAAGAAATGCCACTTCGCTGCTCAAGGGCTCACCATTCTCGGTCACGTAATATCAAAGAATGGCGTTCTTCTCGACTCGGCTAAACTACGTGCTGTCGCTGAATTCTCCAAACCAACGACTGTAAAACAGTTACGCAGCTTCGTAGGATTGTGCTCCTGCTTTCGTCGGTTCGTGCGCAACTTTGCCCCAATCATCATGGCCTTCCGAATGTGATCACACATTTACCACTCTACGCCGACTCCTGACATCACCGCTTATATTGCGTCACTATGATCCCACGGCTTCAACTGAGATCCATGCAGACGCCAGCGGTGTCGGTCTCTGTGCAGTTCTCGCTCAACGCAAGCCTGGATCCCCTGAGTATGTCGTGGCCTACGCCAGCAGAACGCTCAACAAGGCTGAGGTAAACTACAGTGTTATTGAAAAAGAGTGCTTAGCCATACTTTGGGCGATTGTGAAATTTCGCCCATACTTATATGGCCGCACTTTTGCTGTAGTTACAGACCATCATGCCTATGTTGGTTGTCGTCGCTGAAAGATCCATCAGGTCACCTTGCTCGTTGGGCTCTGCGACTTCAAGAGTATGCCATCCGCGTCGTATACCGTTCCGGCCACCAACGTGCCGATGCTGATGCGCTTTCGCGATCACCACTGTCCACTGAGGCTGCCTCTATATCTTCTATAGAACACGCACTGTCAGCTCTTGACGTCGACACAATGTCCTTTGAACAGCGCGACGATCCATGGATAACTTCGCTTCTGGACGTTTTATCTTGGGTACCGACACTTCCAACCACTCGAGCAATGCAACGCCAGGCTTCGCACTTCACCATTCGAGGTGGCCTCTTGTACCGGCGCAATTACTCATCAGATGGCAGGAAGTGGCTGCTCGTTATTCCCAGAAAGCTGCGCTCTACAATCTGTGCATTATTTCACTCCGACCCGCAATGCGCTCACGCCGGTGTCTTCAAGACCTACGAACGTTTAAGGAAGTGGCACTACTTTCTTTCTGTCTATTCTTTCCTGTGTTCGTTTTTTCACCTCGCGCTACATAAATTTCTTTGAAATGTTTAACCAACAAGCCCACATCGCCACGCTTGTCGAATCTTCAACCTGCCCATTTGGTTTGCCCAATAAACCTCTTTACAATATTAAGAAACCCGATGTTTTGAAGCCTGATCGGCATTTTTCTTCAGAGGTGAAAAGGCCCGAGATGTTTGCCACCACTCGTTGCAAGCCCTGGAAGTAGAGAAGGGCAGTGTCCCCAGTGATGGGGTTGTTGTCTCCCATTTTCTGCTGACTGTACCAGGATTCAAAGGGGTTCCGCCGGCGAAGGTTTCTTTCCGTTTAGATCACCGTGGTGTCGGGGCTGGTATGGTGGCCAACCCGCTTACAAGTTCTGCCTCTGCACTCGGTCCACTGTTCATTTGACCGAAGTCATTCCTGTGCTGCAACATTTTTTCAAGCTGTAGGACCACTTGATGTCTCCTGCAGCCCCACACTTCCAAGCCTTACGACTCGGGTTGCCCTTACATCGGCCCCTATCCGCTTTCTCTCTACCAGACATGGCCGTCAGATTCTTCTAAACCTGCTCTTTCTACCTACTTTAAATCTCTCTCTCCCCCCCCCCCCCCCAACGCGCTGAGCTGTGCTTCCGCAAGGGCTTCAACCACACATATACATTCAAATTTTTTCATGGAAGTTCTTGGTTTAGTTGGCGCACGTGATCCTGCACACTACACCTTGCGCTTTTCCCGCAGGTCTCTGGACCAGCGGATGAAAGTACCGATGGTGGTGGAAAGCTTGTGGAAACGTCGAATCCTGCCTATTTAACTTCTCTGGCATTGAAGATGTAGGGGATCCACGCGTGGAGTTGTTGCGGCGCGGTGGTGTCACATTTTTCCCTTTTCTCTTACGGAGAGCTCTGCGAATAAACGTCTTTCGAAATAACTGTTGGTGCCGAGGTCACGGATTATTTTCTCCCTTCCTCTGCTGTGGCGAGGAGTGGTGATTGGATGATTGGTTATTTTGATTGGAGTTTTCATGTTCGTTCAGATTTTTTTATTCTTGCCCGAGAAAGTTTATTTAGAAGATTTTTGTACGGGTATGGTTGCTCTTCATGCGAAGCCAGCAGTAACTGGTCTGTGAGGCTAGTGGGATTAGCCAAAACTCGCCCCAGCCACAGCTGGCAAGCACAGAACAAAGCTGAGCGGCGGGTTATGAGAAGGCATGGAGATAGCATAGGAAGATGAAAAGACAGGATCTATTGCGCAATGAAGCGTCGCTAAAGCGTTTGCAGCAGACATTTAATTTACAACCATCCCTACTTCCAGCTGTACATTACGCCCATTCCCCCCGTCCCCAACACATTGCGATAGGAGATAAGACTGGTGCGCGTTATAAACAGCCCCCATTTTTTGGACTTTATGAGCAAAAGGCACTTATGCGAAAAATGTCGCTTTTTTTTTTTTTTTTGCAACGCACGGCTAGAAAGCTCGTTTGCTTGAGAGCGCGGTGTTTATTGTTGAAGTCTTGGTTCCACAGAGCGAGGTTCCACAGGTGGGACCCAGAGTGATTTTCGCATAGAGGAAAGGAATCCTGGGTTTTCGTGCAAAGCTATCTGGCTGGGTGGACGCACAAAACCACGTGCAAGTGAATCACCACGTCGGCAAGTCTTTTCAACGAAGGTTTTGTTGCCACTCCTGTGATCTCCTCTCTGGCGTTGTAATTATGCTTGACCCGCTCGAAGAATGCCGCTGAAGCTCGAACACCAGCCCGTAAAAGTCTGCCCCTCTTTCGTTGAAATGGGACTCGCTCGCTGGAATTTGTGCCAACCGGTTGTGCCCTGGCGATCTCCGACGACAGCGCAGCTCTGCCCGACTGGGCTGGTCTTATGCCACCTCCTGCCGCTGGTCCCCTACTACGACGTCAGCGCAGCTCTGACCGACTGGATTAGCCCTACGCCACCTCCTGTCGCCGACAAGAGCTCTCCCAAGTGGTGCCCCGTCCTCGGACTCCCGTGACCGTGTTTCCATTTTTTCTATCTCTCCTATCTCTCATATGTTGCCGCTCGCTGGCCTAGCGCATCTTTCCCTCTCGCTATACCTTTAATCCAATCCTTTTAATCCCTCCTCACCCCCATCCCTTGTGAGCTACTGTTGAGGTGTCGCATGCTGATGCAGACAGTTACGGGGCTCACTTTTCTCTTCTTTTCCCTCTTATAACCACACTCTCATTGAAATGGTTCGTCAGAACCAGCCAACACAAAACTAGTGATGCGGGGGTTGGTTGTTTGTTTACGCGAATGACAAAGGCATAATTAGTATGCCATTGGGCGACACGGAATTTAAAATTAATATTGAATACGTTATGGGTGACAATTTTTGTTTACATTTCATAGATGATGTGTGTATCTACACAAATCTATTTGACAGGTTATCTCTCTTTCAAAATTTTGTTTCAGTGCTTCTTTTAAGAGAAAGAAAGGGGGAAGGAGTATGGGCTGGTATGTAGATAAAAAGGGGTCTCAAACAAACGAGACTCAAGCACTGCTCCCCCCCCCCCCCCCCGCACCTCCTTGCATCTTACAAGAATGGAGTCTTTAAAAATAAAAACAAATAAAAAGCGCTTGTAGCCCCATATTCATTTTGCTCTTATTGTATTCATTGCTTTGTAGCACTTGCATGATAAGTCGCTGAGCAGTGTCCTCTTATGGGAGACAAATTAGTGCCTTTTTCGTGTGTTTCATGAATGTGCCATTGTTACCTACATAATTTCCCCACCTGTCTGTTACAAAAAAAAAAAGCAGTACATTACGCACGAAGACTGCGAACTCCACTTGCCCCTATATACCCGTAGAGAAGAGTCTCATTCATTATTTATTCATTTATTCATTTGTAGCCTTAAAGCCGGAAGGCATTACAGAGGCAACTGGCACATTTGATAATAAATGAAAGATTAACAGTTACTTAAAAGTAAAAAAACAATATAAAGCGTGAGTAAATAAGAAAAACTACCTAGCAGATATAACAGCATCGCTGAGAGAGTAATAAAAAATGAAATTTCTTGTGATACAGTGTTACCTATGTGAACAAACTGGGCGCACTGAAAGAACATATTTAATATGTATGCTCAAAAACAATACATTTACGGAACGTTTGCCACTTCTCTTGCATCTCCAAGGTGTTTTCTCAGGCATTACTGTTAAAAGTAGTGAGTTTCAGCTAAATAAGCAGAAAAAACACAGTAAAGTTGCTTTTTTTTTAAATTGTAGTTTCAGTTTCCACGCCGCCGCCGGCGCCGCCGACGACGACGAAAAGTGGCCGTGCGCCGCCGCCGATTATTTTGCCCAGCGTGCGCCGCCGCCGACTCGGAACAACCTCCACACCGCCGCCGGTCGAAACCGCCTCGGCACACACCTCTATTTGTGGTAGCCATGGGAGTCGAGTCGGCGAGTCAGTTGTGTGTTAGGCCTATTTGTGCGGCTAAGTGAGGCAGATCACTGTATTATTTCAGCCCATTGGAAAGGAAGAGGCCGCACCATGCACTCTTGCTTGAAAAAAAAGCTGTGAATTCTTCAGGAGCTCGATCGAAGTGGCCTGCCCAAGATGGAGGTCCCCAAATCCAGAAATTAACTGTCGCGGATCTGCAAAGGCAGAGAAAACATTGAAGGCACTTCAAAGAACGAGACCTTTACATCTAAACGGATGTTGATGTGGACGATGCCTTATGAACAACTCGAAAAAGCTTTTTTTTCAATGGCTCAAGCATGCACAGAGTTCCAATTTGTCCATAAGAGGACCAATTATCGAGCAGAAAGCTCGAGAGATCGCCATGCAAATGGGTGTTGAGAACTTCGTCTTAAGGGACGAATGACTCAGCCGCTTCAAAACACGCCATGGCCTAGTCTTCAAAGCAATCTTAGGTGAGAGTGCTGCCGTCAGCAGGGACATTTGCACCGATTTGATGAGCTTTGGGCCCCAAGACGTTTTCAACACGGATGAGATGGGTCTTTTTTATAAAGCGCTTCCATCAAAGACTCTCACCTTTAAAGGCGAAGCCAGTAGTGGAGGAAAACACAGTAAAAATCGCATCACTGTGCTGGTGCGTGCAAACATGGCAGGAGATAAGAAATTGGAGCTGTTGGTAATAGAGAAATCAAGGCACCCACGTTGTTTCAAAGGCCTTCGACACCTTCCCGTTGCGTACCATGCGAACAGAAGAGCGTGGATGACCAAAGCCATTTTCCTAAACTGGCTATGGTAGGAAGACGCAAGATTTACGAGGCAAAGCAGGAAGGTTGTCTTCATCGTGGATAATTGCCCAGCCCACGGTCAGGTTGAAAGACTCCAAGCTATCACTCTGGAGTTCTTGCCAGCAAATGCAATGGCAGCGATCCAGCCGATGAATCAAGGGGTTATTCAGAAAATTAAACTTCATTATTACAGACAATCACGCCATCGATGCTGCTTTGTGCAGACAGCAGGAAATGCTACAGCATAGATTTCTTGACGGCCATCCACATTTAGGCTCGTGCCTGGGAGCAAGTGAAGGCAAGAACAATTCACAGATGCTTTCATCATGCTGGCTTTCAAGTGCAAAAAGCAGTACTTGATGAAGAAGAAAGCCCAGCTGATGCGGACATGAACTGCAAGTGTCACGCCCACGTGCTCGCACCCTCACATTTTCCTCTTCATTTTTCCCCCGAACAGCAACAGATTGGAATGGCCTTTCCCACACCATTGCAGCTATTACTAACCCATCAAACTTTTTGGACAAAGTAACAAACTTTCTTATCGAGTGAAGTCACCTGGCTACACTGTACACCCACCCCTTATGTAAACCCCCTTGAGGGGTCTTTAAGGAAATAAAGTGATGTGATGTGATGTGACATTGAGGCAGTATTCAGTGAGGTCGTGCCCTCTGCTCCTTTCACGCTGCAGGACTACAAATCAATTGATGAAAATGTTTGTACCTGTCGTGAGGAAACTGTCAAGGAAATGATTGCCGATGTGCAAGATGAGGATCAACCTTCCGGCGACAAATGTGATGACAATATTGCCAGTGCAGTGGTGCCACCAGATCGATCAGCTAAAGAGGCTGCTGAACTTTTGCAGCGCTATTTTGAGCATGAGGCTTGTCCAGAATTTCTGGCTAGTTTGTCAGGCACGGACGCGTACCTTGTGAAAAAACAACTCAAGCTTGCCAAAAAAACCACCCTTCACTCCTTTTTTTTCTCCTACTCATCCTCATGAGTAAGGTGAGGTTTGTGTAATTTGAATAAAGTTTTTGATTCACTTAAGAGATGTACTTTGCTTAAACGAAACTTCTGACAAATGGAAGCTCTATGGATCCCCTTCGTATTCTGTTTAAGAGGAGTCAACTGTAATAGATCTTTTTCCGAAGAGAAGATCCTCGATTCATGGCAAGCCAGCAAAGCGACAAGTGCGTTGCTAGATTTTTTAAAGGGCCACTCACCAGACCCCAAACCGAATTTTACTTAGACAGTAGAAGTTGTTGGGTGTCTAATGAGGAACGTTTTGCCACAAAAATTTTTCGAATCGATTCATTACGAGCGGAGAAAACAGGTTTTTTGAAGCGGCGCGAAAACGAGGATGAGAGGAGGTGAGCTCGAAACCCTTGCCGCTCCTCCGCGTAGCCTTCGCAAGGCAAATCTCTTCCCCACCATCTCCGGCATTCGACCAAGAATGACGTGCGCATGACGTGCCCGAACAAGCCCAGCCCCCGTGCATGCGAGTGGCGTTGCTTTGTTGACCAGCGTTATTTTGTGGTCTTCTGCCTGCTTCTGCGTGATTGTTTGAAAAAGCTGGCTTAGACGCGATAGAGTAGATGAGCACAATGAGTGCGCGAATGCGTAGGAGTGTTCAACGGCGGTCATCTGCTCAATGCGCTGACCACGGGGACCCGAACGCATGCGAAACGCTGGCACATTAGCCCCGCATCTCGTAGCATTTCACGGGAAAAAAATGTAAGAAAAATGCGCACAATTGTTTATTGCGTCTCATTATTTATTTCAAGTTTTATTCATCTCTTAAAGCAACAAATACATAAACTACGCATGTTGTGTTAAATAATTTTTGACGTTTCTTGTAGTATACTGTTGAAAACGTCAGAGCAGAGTCGTCTACGTAGATGACCAACGTCACTGTATTGCCGTGTACGTAGGGCCATTCCTACGCCCAAGTCATGCCCTCATTCTCTACGCATGCGCCAGCAAAGGGGAGAGGGAGCAGCTTTCATCTTGAAATTTGACCCGTTTCCGCAGCGGGTAGCGTTGCAAATTTTGGCAGACGTGATCATGAATGCCTCGTCTACGCATTGCGCTTGTCAGCTGAAAATTGTTAAACCTGGTGAGTGGCCCTTTAAAGTCCATCGAACTAAGTGATCACTTATAAGCATGCAATGAAAGGGGCAGATGTAACCAGACAGTGCTCTTCACCTCTCCTCTCTTTCTTCAATTTTAATCCCCTCACCATTTCCCACAGTGCAGTGTAGAAAATTGGATGTGCATTCAACCGCCCTGCCTTTGGTTTCTACCCTTCTTTCTCCTCCTCAACAGTGGAACATTAGGCAGCCCACTGTGGGTTTTCATGGCCTCACAGGGAGATATACGAAAGCTCTGTCATGTGCTCTGTCATGTTTTTGACCACGATCTGGAAGTTCACACTCATACCTCGTTTTACTGAAGCCTGTCTATGGCTAAGCAAGAGAAGGATCTTTAGTACTTCCCATAATATCGAGAATGACGGGTCATGCTTCATTAGTGCACAAAGAGAACATCAAGGTGTTCACGGTCTCTTACATAGTTCTGCAGTTCATGCAGTTTTTCTTGGCAGAAGTGAATATACTGAACTCACAGGATATCTCTTGTGTTCAGAAAGAAGTCTGCAGTGAATTAAACTGTTAAGAACAACTTTCAGCTTTCCAAGGCTCATTTCTGTCATTGGCATCTCTCTGTGGTTGAAACATGACTACTCTAGAGAGACAGGGTGCTTAGGACTTTTCTCCACCATTATCAGGATCCTATATACAATAAACTTCCAACAATCGCTTCTAAAATAAAGAAAAAACACATCTGGGACTTTTTAGGATCTTCTCAGCCGCACGTTCAACACACGCCTTCTCAAGCGATGAGTATTTTATGATTGATATGTGGGGTTTAACGACCCAAAGCTACCATATGATTATGAGAGATGCCGTAGTGGAGGGCTCCGGAAATTTTGACCACTTGGGGTTCTTTAACGTGCACCCAAATCTGAGTACACGTGCCTACAACATTTCCGCCTCCATCGGAAATGCAGCCGCCGCAGCCAGGATTTGAACCCGCGACCTGCGGGTAAGCAGCACAGTACCTTAGCCATTAGACCACCGTGGCAGGGCAAGTGACGAGTATTTGGCAGCATAATTAACATATATTCGCAGAATTTTTGTGATGCTCGTAGCATTTGTCAATAATCGAGACTTGACAAACATTGCAATAAGGCTCCTCAAGACACTTTCAAGCTCTTTTGCTAAATGAAAAAAGAAAAAAAAAAACGAAAATCACTCAGAAAACAGTCAAGAAACTTTTAGGAGATGCAAGTGCAAGCGGGTCTTTTAGAGGAGCACTGACGCTCTCCTTTGTTCTACATTTTGGCACGGGCAGCCCGTGGTCCCCTACTGTTGTGGTGTAGTGCTTCAAATGCTCCTACATTGCCTCGGCTCCCTTCAGTACTGGCACATTCTCGACCCAACGATGGGGCATGAAAGGAAGAGGAAAGAGCTTACTACACGTTTTTTTAACAAAATCTTCACAACGAGCCGGTGCATCATGAAATAATAAGCTGAAAGGATAGGTCAGCTCGTTGCATTCCTCCTTTCTAAGTGTTATGCACTGCGGACAAGCCACATGTTGAATCAATATCCAAGCACTGAACTTGGAAGTCATGCTCCATGTGCTGCAGCAACTCATTGAAGAGACTCCAGGCGACATTTGGGGCATTTATCTAAAGCAGCACAATCTTCTTCAGAGGAAAGAAAGCAAGAGTATTCGTCAACTTCTGCAAAAGGTCGTCTGCTGTGCTTTGACCCAAAAATGTCCAAGTCAGATACTTGGTTTTCAACTTGCAGTTGCTCCACAATTTGACGTGAACATCAAGTTGCTTTCTTTGCAAGTATCCATTCACAAGTTCGCCAAAACGTTTTACAAAATGATCAGAAATTTCCATCATTTGTTGTACTTGTTAAGTGAAAAATAGCCAGAAATCATGGCATGCGATGTATGCGCATTTTTTCTTCGAACAGGTGAAGCTCTGTGATTTCACTGTCTCGAACATCTTCTAAAATACTTGCGAAATGGATGCACTGGAGCAATAGGAGTACTCAGATGGCACAACTTTCATAGTCCACGATACTTCTGCTTCGATCACGGAGTTGTGCTTTCAGCAATTTTTGGTCAAGTGTCACAGTTTGAGAGGAAGTTGCCGTGCTTTCCAGCTGACGAGTCACCCCGGACGTCAAATTTGCCATCTGCATAAAATTTGCGACCGATGAGCAGCCCTCATTTGTTGCAGAGTTGAATTGGCACTTTGTGCCTTTTTGACGCCTCTTCAAGGCACACTCCCTTGTTGTTGCAATGTCAACTGTTTTCTGACATATTGTGAACTTGGCTCAACAAAAACACCTGGTTCCCATTACACCCAGCTACGATATTCTATATCACGCAGCAACATAGACCAAAATCTGCACTTCCCTCCTGGCATTCTTTGAAAACCTGTTCCACAGCAAACATGTAGTAACATGCTGGGGCCAATGGTGGACACCAGCTTGTCCGACAAAAGACTGCTCACTAGTGTGCATAACGCAGGTGTTACGGTGGTACGAGAAGTGATGACTGTCTTCATCAGATGCTTCGTGTGCTGCTTTACAAAACCGTTGATTGATATGTGGGGTTTAACGTCCCAAAACCACTATATGATTATGAGAGACGCCGTAGTGGAGGGCTCCGGAAATTTAGACCACCTGGGGTTCTTTAACGTGCACCCAAATCTGAGCACACGGGCCTACAACATTTCCGCCTCCTGCTTTACAAAACCGTGCTGGAGATTGAATAGACTTAGGCGAGACATAGCGTTGTCTCCTCTTTTTCGCAGTCATGGCTGTGATCGCTCTTTGCATGTACCTACCAGTTACTGCATGCGGGAACAGAACAGAAATCAGTCTTTCATGCAGGAGCACAATATTAAAAGGAAAGACATAATGCGCCGCTGATTCCGGGCTTCGCGGCAC
>NW_027465727.1:0-16191 GCF_043290135.1 Rhipicephalus microplus | reverse complement strand
GGCAGAACTCTGGAAACGGAGGTCCGTCTTGAAGTCCTGAGCGATTTCCCGCACCAGGCGCTGAAAGGGAAGCTTGCGGATCAGCAGTTCGGTCGACTTCTGGTATCGGCGAATTTCACGCAGGGCCACGGTTCCAGGCCTGTAACGGTGAGGTTTCTTCACCCCGCCTGTGGCAGGGGCACTCTTGCGAGCAGCCTTGGTAGCAAGCTGCTTACGCGGAGCCTTGCCTCCAGTACTCTTGCGCGCGGTTTGTTTAGTTCGGGCCATGCTGCGTGCGTCCGATCACCTCGACTGACGGAGCGAAACTGCGCTCCTGCCGGAGATCGGCAAAAGCGGCTTCGCCGCACGACCCATCTCTCTCCCTCCCATTGGCCGAAGCGTGAGAACCCGTCCGCGTGCGAGCGCGGAAGCGTACGCCAGGATGCTGGCTGGCGCTCATTTTCGGGCAACCGTGCAGTTCGCGGCTGCAAAGAGGTACACCGAAACGAAACCACTACCGCTGTACAATACAGCCTGCTGCGCATTTCTTTCGCCTTCCAGGCAACACATCAATCGACGCTGTAGCTCGTCGCTTCCCGAAGCGGCGCGACGGAGTGCGAGACGCCACCATTCACGCCAACAGCGCGCATCGCACTAGAGCGCCTCGCATCACCGAGGGCAAATGCGCACTGCCACGCCAAAAAAACTTGCTCCTTGCGTTGTCGCTTATTTGCGACCATTACGTAGATGGGCGAAGACGACGAGAGACCACCGGCAGTGTTGGTATATGCATACACGTCCGCGCAACGACAAGGAGTAAAACGCAACAAAACATTCTAACACAAACACCCCGTACATCCAACTGCCACTGAGCGCGCCTACTTGCTCAATCGCAGACAGTAACGGGACTCAATTTTATCTTCCTTTCCCTCTTAAGAATCACTCATACATACTTGCCAAACTACTAGGTGCGCTCAATGGCGGTTGGATGTACGGGGTGTTTGCGTTCGAATGTTTTGTTTCATTTTTACTCCTATTCCCTCGATATGTCGTCTCACTCTGGCTTCCCTCATGTCTCTTTCTCTACACTTTTATTCCCACCCTTTTAATCCCCCCTCACCCCCCATCCCTTGTGAGCTACCGCTGAGGTGTCGCATCCTGATGCAGACAGTTTCGGGGCTCACTTTCCTCTTCTTTTCCATCTTACACATCAGCAATCCCCCCCCCCCCCCCCCAACCTCTAAGTGCTAAATATGTGGCACAAAAAGCAGGAAATGGACTCAATGAAAGGGTGAAAAATAATAATCATAATAGAAACGAAGATCAACACGCGCCTCAAAAAGCCCCATTCACTCCTCTTTCACATTTTCACGAGAAAATGAAGGTACACACATGGAGAACAATTTTTGTTATAGGTAGGCTTGCCTGAGCAGAACCACTGTCGTGCGCCTTGGTTACACATTCGACACGCCTCGTCCTGTGCGGAGGTGGGTGGGAAACCAAGGGTGCACTTGAAAATGCAATGCTCGTGGGTTGGTGTCGCCATCTGACGGCAGGCTCACGCGAGCGCGCCTTGCTTTCGAATTTCCCGCGCTCGAACCTCTCGCGTTTACATCATGGGCTAGTCCCCCCCCCCCCCCCCTCTCGCGTGGGCGGCGAAGCCAGCCTCCCTAGAGTGACCACCTCTGCCGGCGAAATGGAAACACTTGTTGCGTAGCTGTCCGTCCAAGTAAAGCTTTCACAACTGCAGTGTTCGCAGCACCAGTACAGTACATGAGTGCCACTTCTATCAAGTGCAGCTTCCCTCAGCACGCTGCATGGGCAGCGCTTATTGTGTACTTGCTTCTGACTTGCGCAGAAATTCTGTTTAAACATCCCCTTCCACTTTTCTTTCTTTTTTTTTTTGTATTTTGCAGCTCGGCAGCGCCAGGTGTGAAAAAAAAAAACAAACAAAAATTATTAGGCGTGACAATGTACACAATGTGTTATTGAATGGGGCACTTCTGAGTGCACAGCGGGCGCGGTAAACACGACCAACCTGTCACAATCAATTTTTTCATTTGTAAGTACACATCCCTTCTTCGTCTGGGTGCCCCACGGTAGAACATAGTGCGTTTTTATTTATTTTGACACAACGTGACGCGATCGTGTAGTGGGCATTCCAAAGAAAAAAGCGAGTTCGTGCTTCCTGAGCATAGTCGTGTCTCCAAGAATGCAGTGACCAGGGTAGAACGCTGCGCTCGGCTTCTTCCTTCGCGCGATAAGGTAACTAGGCGACGTTCGCTTGACGGGCCCGTTTTAGCAGCTTGGCTTGCAGGAAGGAGAGGAAGAACTCGCAGATGCGGCGATTGATTCGTGCATGCAGACCCAGGAGAAAGACGACGACGCGAACGAAATGCGGTGAACGTGACAAGTACCCAGCGCGATCAAGCTACTACTACACGAGGTGCTGCTCACCTGAGCGATGACGCAATGATATTGCAAAGAGGGACGGACGGGTATGGCGAACCGCTGGGATCACACTGCCGAAGCATCAAGTGGGTAGCCCTGAAGAGGGCTGTTGTGTTCTCGTTGGCTGGCTGCAGGCGACGCCGCTGGCTTCTTAGCCTCCGAATCCGTACAGGGTGCGGCCCTGACGCTTGAGGGCGTACACGACGTCCATGGCTGTCACGGTCTTCCTTTTGGCGTGCTCGGTGTAAGTGACGGCATCGCGGATCACGTTCTCGAGGAACACCTTGAGAACGCCGCGAGTTTCCTCGTAGATGAGGCCAGAGATGCGCTTGACACCGCCACGGCGCGCCAGACGACGGATGGCCGGCTTGGTTATGCCCTGGATGTTGTCACGCAACACCTTTCGATGACGCTTGGCGCCACCCTTCCCCAGCCCTTTGCCACCTTTGCCACGGCCAGACATGACGGCTTCCGAAGTTTCTGCTTCTGCTTCGAAACGCGCCCGGAAAGCGAATGGTGGTGGTGGTAGTGGTTACAATGAAGAGGAAAAAGGCACCTAATTTCTGTCTGCCTTCAGGCGACACGGCGCAGTGCCTTATAGGGGTGGGGTGAAGGAGGGATAAAAAGGATAGAAGGAAAGTAGAAGCAGAAGAAGACAGCCAACGAGAGGAAAAAGAAGGAGATAGGAAAGTGGGGATCCGGTCGAAGCAGTCCAAGGGCGGGGTGCCACAGTGCGAGAGCTACACGGCGTCAGGAGACCGCGGAGGGCGAACCAGTCGGCGGGAGCTACGCTGAAGTCGGAGATCGCGAGGGCACAACCGTCCAGCTTGAAATCCTGCGAGCGAATCCGCGAATGCTCGACACGATCGAGTCGCGGTGTCGGCGCCGGCCCGCGAGACTGAGGAGGAAGGCGAACGGCGCACGCCGGTTGGTCGGCGGCCAGCTCGTCTCTCTCTCCCTCTTTTCTTCGCGAGGAGCGCGTTGGCCGCGCAGGTTGCTGCACTGACTATTTTTCTGCACTACAAGATTGAATATACACGGCAAACATGCTTTCGTTTGTTTGTTTGTTTTTAATTCTTTTCTCGTTACTGTTGCTAAGTTTCTTGCCCATTCATTCACGCACCCTTCACTGCTGCAAAATGGCGTATCAGTCGTATCAGCTGCCCCAGCGGCAAGGAGACATCAAACCGAGTAAGCGACAATTCATGTACGCGTACGTACAAGCCCAGCGGATACAACGCGTTCGCTAAAAAACGTTTCATCGTGTCCACTGAACATGACACACGCAATATTTGTCAAAACTCACAGCTGCAACAGCTCACCTGTGTGCCGCACGTAAATAAACTGCACACTTAACACTTTGCGACTACTCGTCCCCGGCGTGTGCCCCCCCCCCTCTTTTTTTTTTTTCTTTTCTATGTTCTCGCTTTCTCTCTAATCACATCAATGCCTCATTTGCACGCACGAAACCCGTTTCACGGCGTCACTTTGACGCCATCCTTGTCGCCAAACCAAGGGACTAACACACGCGGTCCGGGCACGGCCTCATGGCCGGAAATTTCTAAACAAAGCGTGCTCGCGTTGTTGTGGACGCCGGCACGTGAAATTCGGCAAAGTAACAGCACCTTTGGCTGGCTACGCGTGTCTCAAATTTTACTGTGGCAGCTCCACTACATATCGCGATACGGCAGTTTCACCGAAGCCACGCAACGCGACCGCGCTCATTTCAGCATTCACGGGGACGGCAGAGAGTGAGAGCGCACCTCCTCTCGGGCGCGCCTCTCCTCCCGTAAACACGGACTGTCAAGCGGTCCGGTCGCAGCGAAGTTTCCCCATCTCCTTGCGGGGTGGTTCAACACCTGCCCGTTTCAAGTGCACGGTTGCACTGTGAGGAACCCTGCAAGGGTCACGCAATTACAGGCAAAACAGCCCTAACTCTAAAGCGCCTTACATAGGACGAGATTGGAGCGTAAAATGCACCACCCTTTATGCATTCTTTCTTCTTTACAGCGTTGGAAGAGTGTTCGTTCGCTGCATGTTTTACGCATGCGTACTTTCGCTTACATAATACCTTCGGAGGCTGACAACCTGTTAAGTAATCTATCAACGACTATCCGGACGGCATCAGCTGTGCAAAGAAGATTTGCAGTTGGCCTTCCAGAGCCGTCCAGAGCACACAAAGTAGGTCTACACATCGTGGCAACCAATATTTCGAAAAAAGTGAATTGCGTAGTATTATAAAGAATACAACTTTCAGAATGAGCAAAACTGCTTGGTTTGACCAAAGTACAAAGAGGTGCGATTTATACCACATCGATCCATTTATTGAATTAAAAATTACGCTGGCATTAGATAGAATATCGGAAACTCTAATTGACCGATTGAGGCTAGGCACGGCATACACAAAAACATTTGTTTTTTTTTTTTCTTTGCACAGACACGGCAGAGCTGAAAGTCCCGAATGCGAATGCGGATTGATAGATGAAGACGTATGTCACCTTCTCGTAGACTGTCCACATCACGAGACGCCGTCTTAAGTCCGAACAGTTGGCATTAGACCGCAGACCGTTTAACATGAAGAAACTTCTGGGTCCGTGGCCTACTCGAGTTTTACAGTCGCACGCTTTAAAAGCATCAACACGTTCTTTACAAGACAGCGGGATTGCTGATAAGTATTAAGAAATAACGAACTTTCATTTGTAACAAATGTACTTATTATGTACAGTATCACGTGACTCTCATCATGTGTGTGTTGTGAAATGAATGACGTGTCGACAATTATGTACACACGAGCGAATGCATCTTTATACGGACCAGACGTGTGCTCTACTGTTTTGTGCTGGTGGACCGAATATTATCGAGGGACATTATATCAGAGACTTCATTCATTGACTTTCGAACATTTACTTACCATTGTGTTCTGATATGTGCGTATAAGTGTAAGTGTGTCTTTGCATATCTCTGCCCGAGTTTTCTACTTTCCATGCACTGCTTTGTACGTTTTGCTTCAAGATACGTGTTCAAGTTTAACTCAACGGCCAAGGAGTAGCCGGCGCCATAATGGTGCGCCGACATCTCCTTACATATCATATCAATAAGAAAAAAAGATGCGCGCCAATGCCCATCTATTGTATTCCCTTCTCACGTGCCCCAATACCAAACTGCGCGTGCCATTTCTGTGGTGCAAGTGTGTTTAAGTAGTCGCAGTTTCATCTTTCACAATCATGAGGGTTCCCATATTGAAAGTATTCCTTCCCCGAACTTGTGGCAGGGACGCACGATGCGAAATTACAAAATGATCGCGCTTGAAAGCTTCATACAAATGCACTGTCGACCCGCCGAACATAGTCAGTAATCTAAAACAAAGCGGAAATAAACGGTGCGTCCGCTCATTCATTTAAGGTAAGTTTCCCACCACATTCCGAATGGAACGTACCACTCATTTGTGCCTAGCACAGGCGCATTTGTTCTTTCGAAGAGAACACAGTGTTCCGCTACACCGTGTGATTATGTAAACGTCAAGCCGAGCAGTGTCGTTTGCTGGCCGGCCTGGCTATGTTTCTTTCGGCGACGCGCAAACGGAGCACTCGGTGCGAAAACGGGAAATGCCCATACCTCGTGTCGACCGCCTTTCTTTACTGGATTTCGTACTTCTTTGTGCACTATATAAATCACCTGCGTGGTACCCCTGTCATGCGTACGCACAGTTTTGTTTTTTCCTTCACTCGGGCTGTCGATACTTTGCTTTCGGACAATAATTAGCATGCAGTCCGCCGCCACGCTTTTCTGCTTCTACAGCTATTGTCACATGCGTCTATATATTTCTCCCCTATCTTTTCTTGCATCAATGCTTCCGCACATTTTTCACCGCGCCACGCACTTTAAGCTACATTCACTCCTCCTACAGTCTCGAAACGGGCCTGCCCTGCGCTCTCAAGAAATAAATGCCCCAATTTCGTAAACAAATGAATGGCGTGGCAGAGAAGGAACTCTGCGCTGTCTGATGAATGTGGCTGTACCCTTCACATCGGGCGGCAGCTATCACCACCTAGCCATAATGCTGACCTAACAAACAGCTACATTTATCTTGTTTTTTTTCTCTCTTTAAATAGTGAAGTATAGGACCGCGGTGCTTTGCAGTGAATGGTTTAGTTTTCACTCTTGCCTTGACTTTAGCCACCAATAAGATAACCACCTTCTAGTTAATTCTACCCGCCTAAAGTCTATTTTGCCCTCCCCCGTCTCTAAACCCCGGTGCTTTTGAAAAACTCTGCGCCATCATTCTAAACTATAAGGTGAAGCCCTTTACATAGCATTATCAAGTGTTCGGCAGTTTCCTTCTCTCCGCATGCACTGCATACCGTGTATACCCCTTCATATTTGGCCCGACATGTCGGAGTTGCTCGGGCAAGCGCTGACGCGAGTTTCCTATTCTATCATTTCCCAAGAGCTGAACACACTCGAGTTCATGTTACCTTTTTTTGAGAGAAGCGGCCACCTTCCCCCTGTTTTTTTTTTTTTTTTTTAATTACCACGCTCCTGGTTTTGTTTTCCCTCCATTACCGTACTTGTGGCACTTTTCTCCGCGCACTCGGTCTTCTCTAATTTACCTGTTCAACCTCCCCGAGCACACACGTCGAGCGCGGCACACCAACGCTCCTGCTAGCGGTGTTCAACAGAGAGAAGAGGATGGATTCGGAGCCGAATCTCTCAGCACAACCCCTATGCCGACGCAGACAATTTGGGTGGCTCTGAGAAGAGCCGTTGATTTGTCGTTGCTCGCTGTGGCCCACGACGCACGCCTACTTGGAGCTGGTGTACTTGGTGACGGCTTTTGTACCCTCGGACACCGCGTGCTTGGCCAGCTCTCCGGGCAGCAGCAGGCGCACCGCGGTCTGGATCTCCCGGCTCGTGATGGTCGAGCGCTTGTTGTAGTGAGCAAGGCGTGACGACTCGGCGGCGATACGCTCGAAGATGTCGTTCACGAAGCTGTTCATGATGGACATGGCCTTGCTGGAGACACCAGTGTCGGGGTGCACCTGCTTCAGCACCTTATAGATGTAGATGGAGAAGCTCTCCTTCCTGCGGCGCTTCTTCTTCTTCTTGTCCGTGGCGCGCACATTCTTCTGCGCCTTGCCGGCCTTCTTGACGGCTTTGCCAGACGGTTGGGGAGGCATGATTTCACACAACACGCACGCGAGACCAGAGTCGAATGCGCGTGTCCCCCCGTCGGAGTGGCTATGAAAGAGGAAAAGGAAGAGAAAAGCGCTGTCCCGTTACTGCCTCTCGTAATGAGGGCACCTCCACAGGAAAGCGCAGGGAAGGGGGAATGGGAATGAAAGAGTCAGAAGAGAAGAGGTGAGTATAGAGTGGTGAAATGCATTCGATCACTGGCCCCGCGCACGCGCGCAAGAAACAACGCAGACACCAACCGAGTGAAAGACCGCCGAGAAGCCGGAGACGATGAATGCGCCCAAGTAGTGAAAAAAAAAAAAAAAAAAGTCACTCACACGCACACACACACCACCGAACAGGCAGGGAGAAGTTTTGGGCGCTCCGCAATCACGAGGGAAGGGGAGAGAGTGTCTGCTCCGACGGGAGAGGCTTCGTAGGAGAGAAGAAGGCCGTCAGGCAGGTGGGAGTGACCACGTAAACAGTCACGTGGGACTCCGAGGGGGCGTGGCGCGCGGCACAGAAAACAACAACACGTGGGATTGTAACGGGCCTCTTTAGAGGCGCGTGAAAAGGTTCGCGTCGCCAAAAAAATCCAGGAGCGCATAGAACGCCCGGCGAAGTGTTGCCACGTTCGCCGAGGGGAACAGCAAGTGTTCTGCACTCACGTGTGGCAGGCCGAGTTTCCCGTAGTTGTCCCAGAGCCGGCGACGAATGTCTGCATATCCTGGGCACTGGCACAAAATGTGTTCAACGGTTTCCTCTGCCGGACACTGCACACACGAAGGGCTCCCACTGCCACGCCGTTTAGAGAGCAGTTGCGCTGTTCGGCCGCATCCAGCACGAAGGCGCAGCAGGAAAGCACGAGCACGCCGACCGATTCCCGTTGACGGGAGGCGGGGCACAGGCTTGCCGGCTGCTGTGCGGGGGTCTGGGTGTAGAGCTCGGACGTGGCGTGCGATTATGAGTCGCGCCACATCGTAGTCCCGAACGAAGTTCGTTGTGGGAGTGGAGGGGTCGTGGGCGTCCCTTGCGAGCTCGTCGGCTGCCTCGTTGCCGCGCACTCCGACGTGTGAGGGCACCCACTGAAACGACACATCGCACCCACTGCGCACGATTACGGTGAATTTGCGCGTGAGGCGCTGTGCGATCGAAGAGCCATTTTCGCCCCTCGCAAGGGTGAGGAGGGCCGCCCGAGAATCGCAGAAGATGACGGCCGAAGACGGGAGGAACTCGACCAGCTGATCGGCCGCAAGGTTCAGAGCCGCGAGCTCAGCGGTCGTCGAAGTCGCCGGGAGTGGAAGACGACACTTCCTCTCGTCTCGTAGCACCGGAATGACGCTGGCTGCAGCAGCGGATCCGTCCCCCTTCACCGAGCCGTCCGTGTAGAGATGAAGGTGGCCGGAGTAGCGCTGTTCGATCAGTGCGCAGGTCTCCTGTAGAAGGGCAGCCCGTGGTGTGTGCCCCTTGCTGCGTACACCCGGAACCCTGATCGAAATGGGCAGCCGGGAGTCCCAGTGAGGAGGGATAGGCAGGAGACCTGCGAAAGGGGTTCCCGAGATGAGGCTGGCGTACTCCAGTGCGCTGCGGCCCATACCAGTGTCGGGCAGCGATAGCAGACGATGTACGAGTGCCTTTCCCCCTCGCGTCATGTGCAAGCGCTCGACGTGACGCAGAGCACAAGCCTTGGCTCTGAGCGAGAGGGGAAACTGATTCGTTTCTGCATAGGTCACTCCCACTGGAGACGCCCGAGGCATTCCAAAGAGGCGGCGGATGACGCCGCGATGTGCCCTCTCGAGAGTTTCCCACTGTGGCGGTCGCAGGGTGATGCAGGAGAATGCGTAGAGGGCCCTGGCTCCGGCGACGGCGTTGTACATCCTCAGGGCAATGTCTGGTGAACAGCCTTTGCCCCTCGCGAGGAGAGAGGATGCCGCTCCTGCGACTCTGCGACAGCTTGTCCGGTGGCTGGCAACGGCTGGCTTCCAGCTCAAGCGGTGATCGATCGTGATGCCGAGGTATTGGACCGATCGTCGCCACGGCAGAACACGTCCCCGGAACTTGAGGCGGCCGACCTCGTATCGTCCCTTGATGGTTGGGTGAACGAGAAGCGCTTCCGTCTTGGCCGTGGAGAGCTGAAGCCCAATGCTCGTGATGTAATCGTCCACGGCCTCGAGAGAGCGGTTGAGGCTCTGTCGCACCTGCAGCCCGCGCGGAGTGGGTCCACTCGCAAAGAGGGCGATGTCGTCCGCATAGATGGCAATGCGCACCTCGTACTCCAAGTCTCGTGGGATGTAGTCGACGATGCGCGCGAGGGCGAGGTTGAACAGCATGGGGCCCAAGATGCTGCCCTGCGGCACACCGGCAGTGGACGGGCGAGGCGCGCTGAGGTCGCCACCAACGCGGACACGGAACGTTCTGCCCCCCAGGAACTCCTCGACGTACCCGAGAAGCCTGCCACACACACCCATAGCACGAAGAGCGTCCAAAACGGCCGCATGAGGCAGGCGATCGAAGGCACTCTTTATGTCGAGGAGAACCAAATATCCGGCTTCACCGCGGAGCTTTGCATTCTCCAGCGTGGTGACAACGTCGGAGATGCAGTCCGCAGTTGACCGGTGACAGCGGAAGCCGCTCTGGACGTCTGCCAGGAAGTTGAGGGCCGCAGCAATCCACTCGAGTCGCTTGAGGGCCATGGCTTCCATCACTTTCCCGGCAGCTGACGTAAGCGAAACCGGCCTGTATGAGGTCGGTTCCGACGCGGGCTTGCCCCTCTTGCGCACCGGAACGACGATCGCCTCCTTCCACGTCGCCGGAAACGCACCCGAGCGCCAGACGCTGTTGTATCCCTCGAGCAGGCCAGGAAGTTGGCTTTCGTCGAGGTTTCGCAGCATCTGGTACGTAATGCCGTCGCTGCCAGGCGCAGAACGGTTCCTCCGCGTGGAAAGGACGTGGCGCAGCTCTCCGATGGTGAAATCCTGCGTGCACAGGGCCTCTATATGTCGCACAATCTCTGCCGTGGGGAAAAACCGCTCTGGAGCGAACAGTTCCGGCCGGTGATGCGCTGGCAGAGGGGGAAGCCGCACTGTGTCAGGGGCGAGGACAGGGGCGTTGAAGGTGTCGGCGAGCAGTTCCGTCAGCTGAGCCGTGGTCAGCTGCAGGGCGATCGCGATGGAGAGGGCCGGATCTTGCGGGACCCGCTGTCGCAACATCGCTCCGAACACCCGCCAGGCGCGCCGGTTGTTGCGCTGCTGTTCGAAGGAGCGGCAGAGGCTGGACCAGCTTTCGGCGTGGCGATGGTGGGCGTGGCGCCTGCACACCGCGTCGATGCGGTTGTAGACGGTCCAGTCCTCCGCCCTCTCAGAGCGCTCAGCCCGGCGCTGAGCCCGACGACGAGCAGCCCGTAAGTTGAGCTGCTTGATGTCCGGCACCGGCGTGTTGGCAGGAACACGGCACTTCACTGTAGCCTCGCGCGCGCACTCGGCTATGTGTGTAAACACGTCACTCGCGACTGGCACTGCAGCACACAGTTCGCGAAAGCGTGAGAAGTTCACCACCGAGTAGGCGCGCGTCTGTTCAGGCCGGGCGCAGAGGGGCTCGAGGCAGATGGGGTAGTGATCCGACCCCTCCGTGTCAGGGCTTCGGGACCACCGGTAGCGGCAGTCTTCCGTCACGAAGGAGAGGTCGATCGCACTGGGAGCCGAGCCGCGCCTCAGGAAGGTGTTCCTCCCATCGTTGAGGAGATGGAGACCGGCGGCGAGGGACGCATCCAACACCTTGCGGCCCGGGTTGTTCACTCCCGCACTTCCCCACGCCGTGTGGTGAGAGTTGAAGTCACCGCACACAACTGCCGAAGCACCGAGACGGTCCACCAGTCGCACGATAAACTGGGGGTCCCAGAGTCGAGGGTAGCGCACATAAACACTCGCTATTGCTGTGTCTACAGCACCAACGCGCACTCGCACAGCAACGCACTCGACACCGGGACACAGAATATCGGCGATGTCAACCGCCGACTGGGGGAGTCGCGCACGCACATAAATGGACGCGCGAGAGCATCCCGGCCGATGCAACAGTTGCGTGCAGTGGGGGCTGACACAGTCGGCACGTTCACACTCGGTCGCACTGTGATAGGCCACATGTCCGGGGATATTGAGCTCCCCAGCACGAACGTGCGTTTCCTGAAGAGCAAGGACATCAAGTTCGCGCTGAGGAAGTGAGCGCACAAGCTCACGGTGACGGCGGCGGAGAGAACGGATGTTCCACTGGAGTATCCGCGGCCGTGGCTTCCTTGACGCACTATCCATGGTGGGCTAAGTCTTGATGGGCACTCAGAGCGGCGAGACAAAAGTCGCGCGTCGTCGTGCTGCACACCGTGGTTTCGAGGAGTGCGCGAAGAGCCGCGGCCAGCGCCGTCATGACCGTATCCCTTGCGTCTTTTTTGGGGGGGGCAGGGGGGGGACATGTGGGCTGTGTGGCGGCTGGAGCCGGCGCTGTGGTAGCACTGCCCTTCAGGGCATCGCGGAAAGTGCCGACAGGGTGTGTGGCTGCCTTTGCTGGCGCTGAAGCCTCCCGTTGAAGCGAAGCTTTTGCTCGCTCGATGGCTTCGCGGCGCGTCAGCTTTCCGCCAGAGGAGGCGAGTAGAAAGGCGGCCTTTCGCTGCAGCTGCCATGACTCGCACCGGGGTTCGTTCGCCGGGTGGGAACCCTTGCAGTTGATGCAGCGGGGTCTTTCTGAGGGGCAGGGACCCTCAGCGTGGTTCCCGCCGCAACGGAGGCAGCGCCTGTCGCGCGAGCACGTTGCTGTGGCGTGTCCAAACACACCGCAACGCGCACACTGCAGTGGACGCGGAAGGCGCGCCCGAACCGGCCTCCGCTGTTTGAAGAGCGAGAGCTCCGCCGGCACCACAGTTCCCTCAAATGTAATTACAAGCGTGGAGCCGCGCCGCGCATACGTAAGGGTCTTCACCACTGAGGTAATGTTTGCGGCAATGATGTCCAGGGGAATGCTTTCATCGACCCCGAACACCTCCCCCACACACGAGTTGAGGTCGAGCACTTTTGCCTTTACTCTCACATCAACGATGGTGGTGATGTCTAGGAGTTCACTGACATCAGAGTTGGGGGCAGTGTCGACAGCAACGAGGTTGCGGCGATGGTTAACCCGCACGCGTTGTGTGGCTGGGAACCCAGCGAGATAAGCAGCGATGGCGTCCCTCGATGCAGCCAGGAAGTGCGACTTGCGGCCGACCGGTCTGAAAATGATGGTCTGGCCGATGGCGTCACCAGTAGGCTGCGTAATAGGGGCGCGGATCGCCGCTACCGCCTGTGAGGAAACCGGGCGTGGCGTTGGCTGCTGCTTTTTCGTCTGTTTCCCCTTCCCTTTCCCTCTTGTCTGGGGCAGAGAGGAGTCAATGGGCGCACACAGAGTAAGCTTGCCCGGGGCCTCCGTGGTTGGAAGAGGGGGAAAGCTCGCAAAGCCCGCCGGGGAGGAGACTCCGGATGTTGAGGGGAGTGGCACCTCCTCTCTTAGTGGCCGGCTTAGTTCCTTTGGGGGACCCGCCGGGAGAGGGAGGGGGTTGTTGGCCTGAGGGGAGGACGGGGGGAGACAGGCAGTTGACCCACGCTCGCCTCGGGAAAGGGTTGTGGCTTGTGCGCCACTCTCTCCAGTGACGTCAGGACCGGGGAGGACTGGTTGGGAGAAGAAACCAGTTTTCGGCTGCGCCGATAGATCGCGGGCTGGGTTGGTGCCGGCGGCTGCAGCAGACGACGCTCCTTGCTCAGTCTGTTCCACGCTCACGACACTTCCGCTTTCGGAGCTCGGTGATGTGGCGGGTGTCTCGTGCTCCCAGGAGGAGGAGGAGGACGAAGACGTCGTGGGGGAGGAGGAACTGGCCTCACTGGATTCCTCGTTTCTGGGTGGTGGCTGCGAGAGAAACTCGTCGGTTTGCGTGGCCGTAGAAATGGCGGCCGGCTTGGTAATGGCCGCTGCTCGGCCTCCTCGGTTCCTTTGTGTCGCAGCCGGCTTCTTGGGCGGTTGCTGGCGCCGTGGATGTGGTCGAGTCTGTGGCCTGGACGTAGGTGTCTCCTCCGGTTTCTCCTTAGGGTAGAAGCCTTTGCGAGCCAGTCGGAGGCGGGCCCTGGTCAGTCGCAGGCCGGCCGCTTTAACGGCCGGGCTAGGACCACATGTTTGTGGCGTGGAGTCCACGTGGTCGGCGGCTTCGTTGAGGTCTGAGTGGAGAGCCTCGGAGTTGTGCGATGGCTCGTGGTTGCCGTCGGCCATGATAAGTGCCGACAGACCTCAAATGAGGTTGAGAAAAAAAAAAAAAAAAGGGGGATAAGAAAACAAAGAGTTATAGCTACATACTGCTCTGCCCCCTGAGAGCCCTGAGAAGGGCTACGCTCGAGAGCGCGATCCTGGGAGCAGAACAAAAGGGAAAAAAAAAAGGACACAGGCGTGTCAATTACTTTATTGAAAACAAAAGACTTGATGGAGCGACGAAAAAACACGTCCGCTCCCTCCAAAACTCGCGCGCCCCGTGTGTCCCCCCGTCTCGCCGCGCTTAAATATGAGCGAGGGGTGTTGACGAGATCAGCACAACGCGCGCGCCCCATTGGTTCGCACGGCTTCTCTCTCTCACACTCTCATCCGTTCCCCGCGAGCGGCGGCGCGCGATGGTGGCAACGGAAACCATTCGAGCACGGCTCTCATCTCAGAAGGCAGCAGCTTTCTTGTTTTCGGCAACCGGCGTCGTACCAAGCGAAAAGCAACACCATGTCCGGACGTGGCAAGGGCGGCAAGGCGAAAGGCAAGAGCAAGACCCGTTCTAGCCGCGCGGGGCTTCAGTTCCCCGTGGGCCGTATTCACCGCCTCCTACGCAAGGGAAACTACGCCGAGCGCGTCGGAGCTGGCGCTCCGGTCTACCTGGCTGCCGTACTCGAGTACCTGGCCGCCGAGGTGCTCGAGCTGGCGGGCAACGCCGCTCGTGACAACAAGAAGACCCGGATCATCCCCCGTCACTTGCAGCTCGCCATCCGCAACGACGAGGAGCTGAACAAACTGCTTTCCGGCGTCACCATCGCGCAGGGCGGTGTGTTGCCCAACATTCAAGCCGTGCTTCTTCCAAAGAAGACGGAGAAGAAGGCGTAAGCGAGCACCCCTTCCGCGCGCTCGCCGCATTCCCCAAACGGTCCTTCTAAGGACCACCCAAACAGGTGACGCGGCCGTGTTTCGCTTCGCAGTCACGATGGCTCTGTTCGTACCCTCAAGCGTGTTTGTTTTTCTATACTTTATATATATTTCCTCGCGACATCAGTTAGCCACAAGTGCGCGACGCCAAATGCTGCAAAGAGACAACCAAATCACGCAGCTCGGCACCGAAAAAGACAGAAAAGAGCATGTAAGCGTTGTCATTTCTCATTAAAAAAAAAAAAAAAAAAAGCTCCACACGTAACCGTCTATCCTTACGATGACACCTGAACGGGTCAGCACAGGGACAGAGTAAATTTAATACCTTTGAATAGAAAAACAAACGTAAGGTAAAAAAAAAAAAAGAGAGAGAGAGAGAGAGAACCCGCCGTTAGCGCATTCCATTTGGTGCTTCTAACACAATTTATTTCGTCTATCTTGCTAGGCAGCGCAGCCACTATTACACAGAACACACAACACAAGCGCTTAACTTCAACTAAACGTTTATTGCAAAAAAAAAAAAAAAAAAATTGTCCAGAATATGGCACAAAAACTTGTTCAGCTTCAAAAGAAATGAAAGGAAATGACACGCGATGATTTCGAGTGTGTTAGTGCACTCTCTATCGCGCTCACGCGGAAAGAACTGTTTTTTGGATGGGGTGATAGAGAATAACAGACAGTAATGTGCGGGACTGGCACGTGTGCTTTTTGTTGTCTACCTTTTACTATTCTTTTTCTCTGTTCACCCCCTTTATAAACTCTGACGTTTGCAATGAAAGTTCAGTTGAAGTTAAGCGCTTGTGTTGTGAGGTCTGTGTAATAGTGGCTGCGCTTCCTAGCGAGATGGATCCTTACCAACTGGCCCGATACAATTGTTTATTTCGTCTCTCGGTAAAACTTCATCACCTCCTACGAGTGCACCCAAAAGTTGCGCCGGGGTCCAGCAGCCCAAGTCACCATGGCGTTACGCAAACAGAAGCCCTCAAAAACACCTTACAAGCGGCGGGCAAAAAGGTAAACACATAAATGAAATTGACACACCACAGGGTCGCAGCACGGCTGCTGCACACACACCGACTGAAGCTAGCCTACCTTTTCTCTGTCTACTCATAATGATACACACTTTTACCTTGAATTTGTCAAAGCTGAGCCATTTCTTCGTAATAACGACGCGCCGACGTTCCGTTCTTCCGCGCGCTAGACAACGGCAGCCACGTACGTACAAAACATGACAGCAAAAGAGGGTGCGGCCGGAGTACGTGGCCTGGAGTGGTCTCGTAGCCAAAGCAGACACGTTGGTGGTCCTGAGAAGGACCGTTTGTTGTTGCTTGCCTGTCGACCGAAGCGCAGGGAGCAGCCCAACTTAGGCGCGCTCACCGCGAATGCGCCGAGCCAGCTGGATGT
>NW_027465726.1:0-16267 GCF_043290135.1 Rhipicephalus microplus | reverse complement strand
GGTTGAACAGGTAAATTAGAGAAGACCGAGTGCGCGGAGAAAAGTGCCACAAGTACGGTAATGGAGGGAAAACAAAACCAGGAGCGTGGTAATTAAAAAAAAAAAAAAAAAACAGGGGGAAGGTGGCCGCTTCTCTCAAAAAAAGGTAACATGAACTCGAGTGTGTTCAGCTCTTGGGAAATGATAGAATAGGAAACTCGCGTCAGCGCTTGCCCGAGCAACTCCGACATGTCGGGCCAAATATGAAGGGGTATACACGGTATGCAGTGCATGCGGAGAGAAGGAAACTGCCGAACACTTGATAATGCTATGTAAAGGGCTTCACCTTATAGTTTAGAATGATGGCGCAGAGTTTTTCAAAAGCACCGGGGTTTAGAGACGGGGGAGGGCAAAATAGACTTTAGGCGGGTAGAATTAACTAGAAGGTGGTTATCTTATTGGTGGCTAAAGTCAAGGCAAGAGTGAAAACTAAACCATTCACTGCAAAGCACCGCGGTCCTATACTTCACTATTTAAAGAGAGAAAAAAAACAAGATAAATGTAGCTGTTTGTTAGGTCAGCATTATGGCTAGGTGGTGATAGCTGCCGCCCGATGTGAAGGGTACAGCCACATTCATCAGACAGCGCAGAGTTCCTTCTCTGCCACGCCATTCATTTGTTTACGAAATTGGGGCATTTATTTCTTGAGAGCGCAGGGCAGGCCCGTTTCGAGACTGTAGGAGGAGTGAATGTAGCTTAAAGTGCGTGGCGCGGTGAAAAATGTGCGGAAGCATTGATGCAAGAAAAGATAGGGGAGAAATATATAGACGCATGTGACAATAGCTGTAGAAGCAGAAAAGCGTGGCGGCGGACTGCATGCTAATTATTGTCCGAAAGCAAAGTATCGACAGCCCGAGTGAAGGAAAAAACAAAACTGTGCGTACGCATGACAGGGGTACCACGCAGGTGATTTATATAGTGCACAAAGAAGTACGAAATCCAGTAAAGAAAGGCGGTCGACACGAGGTATGGGCATTTCCCGTTTTCGCACCGAGTGCTCCGTTTGCGCGTCGCCGAAAGAAACATAGCCAGGCCGGCCAGCAAACGACACTGCTCGGCTTGACGTTTACATAATCACACGGTGTAGCGGAACACTGTGTTCTCTTCGAAAGAACAAATGCGCCTGTGCTAGGCACAAATGAGTGGTACGTTCCATTCGGAATGTGGTGGGAAACTTACCTTAAATGAATGAGCGGACGCACCGTTTATTTCCGCTTTGTTTTAGATTACTGACTATGTTCGGCGGGTCGACAGTGCATTTGTATGAAGCTTTCAAGCGCGATCATTTTGTAATTTCGCATCGTGCGTCCCTGCCACAAGTTCGGGGAAGGAATACTTTCAATATGGGAACCCTCATGATTGTGAAAGATGAAACTGCGACTACTTAAACACACTTGCACCACAGAAATGGCACGCGCAGTTTGGTATTGGGGCACGTGAGAAGGGAATACAATAGATGGGCATTGGCGCGCATCTTTTTTTCTTATTGATATGATATGTAAGGAGATGTCGGCGCACCATTATGGCGCCGGCTACTCCTTGGCCGTTGAGTTAAACTTGAACACGTATCTTGAAGCAAAACGTACAAAGCAGTGCATGGAAAGTAGAAAACTCGGGCAGAGATATGCAAAGACACACTTACACTTATACGCACATATCAGAACACAATGGTAAGTAAATGTTCGAAAGTCAATGAATGAAGTCTCTGATATAATGTCCCTCGATAATATTCGGTCCACCAGCACAAAACAGTAGAGCACACGTCTGGTCCGTATAAAGATGCATTCGCTCGTGTGTACATAATTGTCGACACGTCATTCATTTCACAACACACACATGATGAGAGTCACGTGATACTGTACATAATAAGTACATTTGTTACAAATGAAAGTTCGTTATTTCTTAATACTTATCAGCAATCCCGCTGTCTTGTAAAGAACGTGTTGATGCTTTTAAAGCGTGCGACTGTAAAACTCGAGTAGGCCACGGACCCAGAAGTTTCTTCATGTTAAACGGTCTGCGGTCTAATGCCAACTGTTCGGACTTAAGACGGCGTCTCGTGATGTGGACAGTCTACGAGAAGGTGACATACGTCTTCATCTATCAATCCGCATTCGCATTCGGGACTTTCAGCTCTGCCGTGTCTGTGCAAAGAAAAAAAAAAAACAAATGTTTTTGTGTATGCCGTGCCTAGCCTCAATCGGTCAATTAGAGTTTCCGATATTCTATCTAATGCCAGCGTAATTTTTAATTCAATAAATGGATCGATGTGGTATAAATCGCACCTCTTTGTACTTTGGTCAAACCAAGCAGTTTTGCTCATTCTGAAAGTTGTATTCTTTATAATACTACGCAATTCACTTTTTTCGAAATATTGGTTGCCACGATGTGTAGACCTACTTTGTGTGCTCTGGACGGCTCTGGAAGGCCAACTGCAAATCTTCTTTGCACAGCTGATGCCGTCCGGATAGTCGTTGATAGATTACTTAACAGGTTGTCAGCCTCCGAAGGTATTATGTAAGCGAAAGTACGCATGCGTAAAACATGCAGCGAACGAACACTCTTCCAACGCTGTAAAGAAGAAAGAATGCATAAAGGGTGGTGCATTTTACGCTCCAATCTCGTCCTATGTAAGGCGCTTTAGAGTTAGGGCTGTTTTGCCTGTAATTGCGTGACCCTTGCAGGGTTCCTCACAGTGCAACCGTGCACTTGAAACGGGCAGGTGTTGAACCACCCCGCAAGGAGATGGGGAAACTTCGCTGCGACCGGACCGCTTGACAGTCCGTGTTTACGGGAGGAGAGGCGCGCCCGAGAGGAGGTGCGCTCTCACTCTCTGCCGTCCCCGTGAATGCTGAAATGAGCGCGGTCGCGTTGCGTGGCTTCGGTGAAACTGCCGTATCGCGATATGTAGTGGAGCTGCCACAGTAAAATTTGAGACACGCGTAGCCAGCCAAAGGTGCTGTTACTTTGCCGAATTTCACGTGCCGGCGTCCACAACAACGCGAGCACGCTTTGTTTAGAAATTTCCGGCCATGAGGCCGTGCCCGGACCGCGTGTGTTAGTCCCTTGGTTTGGCGACAAGGATGGCGTCAAAGTGACGCCGTGAAACGGGTTTCGTGCGTGCAAATGAGGCATTGATGTGATTAGAGAGAAAGCGAGAACATAGAAAAGAAAAAAAAAAAAGAGGGGGGGGGCACACGCCGGGGACGAGTAGTCGCAAAGTGTTAAGTGTGCAGTTTATTTACGTGCGGCACACAGGTGAGCTGTTGCAGCTGTGAGTTTTGACAAATATTGCGTGTGTCATGTTCAGTGGACACGATGAAACGTTTTTTAGCGAACGCGTTGTATCCGCTGGGCTTGTACGTACGCGTACATGAATTGTCGCTTACTCGGTTTGATGTCTCCTTGCCGCTGGGGCAGCTGATACGACTGATACGCCATTTTGCAGCAGTGAAGGGTGCGTGAATGAATGGGCAAGAAACTTAGCAACAGTAACGAGAAAAGAATTAAAAACAAACAAACAAACGAAAGCATGTTTGCCGTGTATATTCAATCTTGTAGTGCAGAAAAATAGTCAGTGCAGCAACCTGCGCGGCCAACGCGCTCCTCGCGAAGAAAAGAGGGAGAGAGAGACGAGCTGGCCGCCGACCAACCGGCGTGCGCCGTTCGCCTTCCTCCTCAGTCTCGCGGGCCGGCGCCGACACCGCGACTCGATCGTGTCGAGCATTCGCTTAGATTCGCTCGCAGGATTTCAAGCTGGACGGTTGTGCCCTCGCGATCTCCGACTTCAGCGTAGCTCCCGCCGACTGGTTCGCCCTCCGCGGTCTCCTGACGCCGTGTAGCTCTCGCACTGTGGCACCCCGCCCTTGGACTGCTTCGACCGGATCCCCACTTTCCTATCTCCTTCTTTTTCCTCTCGTTGGCTGTCTTCTTCTGCTTCTACTTTCCTTCTATCCTTTTTATCCCTCCTTCACCCCACCCCTATAAGGCACTGCGCCGTGTCGCCTGAAGGCAGACAGAAATTAGGTGCCTTTTTCCTCTTCATTGTAACCACTACCACCATTCGCTTTCCGGGCGCGTTTCGAAGCAGAAGCAGAAACTTCGGAAGCCGTCATGTCTGGCCGTGGCAAAGGTGGCAAAGGGCTGGGGAAGGGTGGCGCCAAGCGTCATCGAAAGGTGTTGCGTGACAACATCCAGGGCATAACCAAGCCGGCCATCCGTCGTCTGGCGCGCCGTGGCGGTGTCAAGCGCATCTCTGGCCTCATCTACGAGGAAACTCGCGGCGTTCTCAAGGTGTTCCTCGAGAACGTGATCCGCGATGCCGTCACTTACACCGAGCACGCCAAAAGGAAGACCGTGACAGCCATGGACGTCGTGTACGCCCTCAAGCGTCAGGGCCGCACCCTGTACGGATTCGGAGGCTAAGAAGCCAGCGGCGTCGCCTGCAGCCAGCCAACGAGAACACAACAGCCCTCTTCAGGGCTACCCACTTGATGCTTCGGCAGTGTGATCCCAGCGGTTCGCCATACCCGTCCGTCCCTCTTTGCAATATCATTGCGTCATCGCTCAGGTGAGCAGCACCTCGTGTAGTAGTAGCTTGATCGCGCTGGGTACTTGTCACGTTCACCGCATTTCGTTCGCGTCGTCGTCTTTCTCCTGGGTCTGCATGCACGAATCAATCGCCGCATCTGCGAGTTCTTCCTCTCCTTCCTGCAAGCCAAGCTGCTAAAACGGGCCCGTCAAGCGAACGTCGCCTAGTTACCTTATCGCGCGAAGGAAGAAGCCGAGCGCAGCGTTCTACCCTGGTCACTGCATTCTTGGAGACACGACTATGCTCAGGAAGCACGAACTCGCTTTTTTCTTTGGAATGCCCACTACACGATCGCGTCACGTTGTGTCAAAATAAATAAAAACGCACTATGTTCTACCGTGGGGCACCCAGACGAAGAAGGGATGTGTACTTACAAATGAAAAAATTGATTGTGACAGGTTGGTCGTGTTTACCGCGCCCGCTGTGCACTCAGAAGTGCCCCATTCAATAACACATTGTGTACATTGTCACGCCTAATAATTTTTGTTTGTTTTTTTTTTTTCACACCTGGCGCTGCCGAGCTGCAAAATACAAAAAAAAAAGAAAGAAAAGTGGAAGGGGATGTTTAAACAGAATTTCTGCGCAAGTCAGAAGCAAGTACACAATAAGCGCTGCCCATGCAGCGTGCTGAGGGAAGCTGCACTTGATAGAAGTGGCACTCATGTACTGTACTGGTGCTGCGAACACTGCAGTTGTGAAAGCTTTACTTGGACGGACAGCTACGCAACAAGTGTTTCCATTTCGCCGGCAGAGGTGGTCACTCTAGGGAGGCTGGCTTCGCCGCCCACGCGAGAGGGGGGGGGGGGGGGGACTAGCCCATGATGTAAACGCGAGAGGTTCGAGCGCGGGAAATTCGAAAGCAAGGCGCGCTCGCGTGAGCCTGCCGTCAGATGGCGACACCAACCCACGAGCATTGCATTTTCAAGTGCACCCTTGGTTTCCCACCCACCTCCGCACAGGACGAGGCGTGTCGAATGTGTAACCAAGGCGCACGACAGTGGTTCTGCTCAGGCAAGCCTACCTATAACAAAAATTGTTCTCCATGTGTGTACCTTCATTTTCTCGTGAAAATGTGAAAGAGGAGTGAATGGGGCTTTTTGAGGCGCGTGTTGATCTTCGTTTCTATTATGATTATTATTTTTCACCCTTTCATTGAGTCCATTTCCTGCTTTTTGTGCCACATATTTAGCACTTAGAGGTTGGGGGGGGGGGGGGGGGATTGCTGATGTGTAAGATGGAAAAGAAGAGGAAAGTGAGCCCCGAAACTGTCTGCATCAGGATGCGACACCTCAGCGGTAGCTCACAAGGGATGGGGGGTGAGGGGGGATTAAAAGGGTGGGAATAAAAGTGTAGAGAAAGAGACATGAGGGAAGCCAGAGTGAGACGACATATCGAGGGAATAGGAGTAAAAATGAAACAAAACATTCGAACGCAAACACCCCGTACATCCAACCGCCATTGAGCGCACCTAGTAGTTTGGCAAGTATGTATGAGTGATTCTTAAGAGGGAAAGGAAGATAAAATTGAGTCCCGTTACTGTCTGCGATTGAGCAAGTAGGCGCGCTCAGTGGCAGTTGGATGTACGGGGTGTTTGTGTTAGAATGTTTTGTTGCGTTTTACTCCTTGTCGTTGCGCGGACGTGTATGCATATACCAACACTGCCGGTGGTCTCTCGTCGTCTTCGCCCATCTACGTAATGGTCGCAAATAAGCGACAACGCAAGGAGCAAGTTTTTTTGGCGTGGCAGTGCGCATTTGCCCTCGGTGATGCGAGGCGCTCTAGTGCGATGCGCGCTGTTGGCGTGAATGGTGGCGTCTCGCACTCCGTCGCGCCGCTTCGGGAAGCGACGAGCTACAGCGTCGATTGATGTGTTGCCTGGAAGGCGAAAGAAATGCGCAGCAGGCTGTATTGTACAGCGGTAGTGGTTTCGTTTCGGTGTACCTCTTTGCAGCCGCGAACTGCACGGTTGCCCGAAAATGAGCGCCAGCCAGCATCCTGGCGTACGCTTCCGCGCTCGCACGCGGACGGGTTCTCACGCTTCGGCCAATGGGAGGGAGAGAGATGGGTCGTGCGGCGAAGCCGCTTTTGCCGATCTCCGGCAGGAGCGCAGTTTCGCTCCGTCAGTCGAGGTGATCGGACGCACGCAGCATGGCCCGAACTAAACAAACCGCGCGCAAGAGTACTGGAGGCAAGGCTCCGCGTAAGCAGCTTGCTACCAAGGCTGCTCGCAAGAGTGCCCCTGCCACAGGCGGGGTGAAGAAACCTCACCGTTACAGGCCTGGAACCGTGGCCCTGCGTGAAATTCGCCGATACCAGAAGTCGACCGAACTGCTGATCCGCAAGCTTCCCTTTCAGCGCCTGGTGCGGGAAATCGCTCAGGACTTCAAGACGGACCTCCGTTTCCAGAGTTCTGCCGTGATGGCCCTACAGGAAGCTAGCGAGGCCTACCTCGTTGGTCTTTTCGAAGACACCAACCTGTGCGCCATCCACGCTAAGCGCGTCACCATCATGCCAAAGGACATCCAGCTGGCTCGGCGCATTCGCGGTGAGCGCGCCTAAGTTGGGCTGCTCCCTGCGCTTCGGTCGACAGGCAAGCAACAACAAACGGTCCTTCTCAGGACCACCAACGTGTCTGCTTTGGCTACGAGACCACTCCAGGCCACGTACTCCGGCCGCACCCTCTTTTGCTGTCATGTTTTGTACGTACGTGGCTGCCGTTGTCTAGCGCGCGGAAGAACGGAACGTCGGCGCGTCGTTATTACGAAGAAATGGCTCAGCTTTGACAAATTCAAGGTAAAAGTGTGTATCATTATGAGTAGACAGAGAAAAGGTAGGCTAGCTTCAGTCGGTGTGTGTGCAGCAGCCGTGCTGCGACCCTGTGGTGTGTCAATTTCATTTATGTGTTTACCTTTTTGCCCGCCGCTTGTAAGGTGTTTTTGAGGGCTTCTGTTTGCGTAACGCCATGGTGACTTGGGCTGCTGGACCCCGGCGCAACTTTTGGGTGCACTCGTAGGAGGTGATGAAGTTTTACCGAGAGACGAAATAAACAATTGTATCGGGCCAGTTGGTAAGGATCCATCTCGCTAGGAAGCGCAGCCACTATTACACAGACCTCACAACACAAGCGCTTAACTTCAACTGAACTTTCATTGCAAACGTCAGAGTTTATAAAGGGGGTGAACAGAGAAAAAGAATAGTAAAAGGTAGACAACAAAAAGCACACGTGCCAGTCCCGCACATTACTGTCTGTTATTCTCTATCACCCCATCCAAAAAACAGTTCTTTCCGCGTGAGCGCGATAGAGAGTGCACTAACACACTCGAAATCATCGCGTGTCATTTCCTTTCATTTCTTTTGAAGCTGAACAAGTTTTTGTGCCATATTCTGGACAATTTTTTTTTTTTTTTTTTGCAATAAACGTTTAGTTGAAGTTAAGCGCTTGTGTTGTGTGTTCTGTGTAATAGTGGCTGCGCTGCCTAGCAAGATAGACGAAATAAATTGTGTTAGAAGCACCAAATGGAATGCGCTAACGGCGGGTTCTCTCTCTCTCTCTCTCTTTTTTTTTTTTACCTTACGTTTGTTTTTCTATTCAAAGGTATTAAATTTACTCTGTCCCTGTGCTGACCCGTTCAGGTGTCATCGTAAGGATAGACGGTTACGTGTGGAGCTTTTTTTTTTTTTTTTTTAATGAGAAATGACAACGCTTACATGCTCTTTTCTGTCTTTTTCGGTGCCGAGCTGCGTGATTTGGTTGTCTCTTTGCAGCATTTGGCGTCGCGCACTTGTGGCTAACTGATGTCGCGAGGAAATATATATAAAGTATAGAAAAACAAACACGCTTGAGGGTACGAACAGAGCCATCGTGACTGCGAAGCGAAACACGGCCGCGTCACCTGTTTGGGTGGTCCTTAGAAGGACCGTTTGGGGAATGCGGCGAGCGCGCGGAAGGGGTGCTCGCTTACGCCTTCTTCTCCGTCTTCTTTGGAAGAAGCACGGCTTGAATGTTGGGCAACACACCGCCCTGCGCGATGGTGACGCCGGAAAGCAGTTTGTTCAGCTCCTCGTCGTTGCGGATGGCGAGCTGCAAGTGACGGGGGATGATCCGGGTCTTCTTGTTGTCACGAGCGGCGTTGCCCGCCAGCTCGAGCACCTCGGCGGCCAGGTACTCGAGTACGGCAGCCAGGTAGACCGGAGCGCCAGCTCCGACGCGCTCGGCGTAGTTTCCCTTGCGTAGGAGGCGGTGAATACGGCCCACGGGGAACTGAAGCCCCGCGCGGCTAGAACGGGTCTTGCTCTTGCCTTTCGCCTTGCCGCCCTTGCCACGTCCGGACATGGTGTTGCTTTTCGCTTGGTACGACGCCGGTTGCCGAAAACAAGAAAGCTGCTGCCTTCTGAGATGAGAGCCGTGCTCGAATGGTTTCCGTTGCCACCATCGCGCGCCGCCGCTCGCGGGGAACGGATGAGAGTGTGAGAGAGAGAAGCCGTGCGAACCAATGGGGCGCGCGCGTTGTGCTGATCTCGTCAACACCCCTCGCTCATATTTAAGCGCGGCGAGACGGGGGGACACGCGCATTCGACTCTGGTCTCGCGTGCGTGTTGTGTGAAATCATGCCTCCCCAACCGTCTGGCAAAGCCGTCAAGAAGGCCGGCAAGGCGCAGAAGAATGTGCGCGCCACGGACAAGAAGAAGAAGAAGCGCCGCAGGAAGGAGAGCTTCTCCATCTACATCTATAAGGTGCTGAAGCAGGTGCACCCCGACACTGGTGTCTCCAGCAAGGCCATGTCCATCATGAACAGCTTCGTGAACGACATCTTCGAGCGTATCGCCGCCGAGTCGTCACGCCTTGCTCACTACAACAAGCGCTCGACCATCACGAGCCGGGAGATCCAGACCGCGGTGCGCCTGCTGCTGCCCGGAGAGCTGGCCAAGCACGCGGTGTCCGAGGGTACAAAAGCCGTCACCAAGTACACCAGCTCCAAGTAGGCGTGCGTCGTGGGCCACAGCGAGCAACGACAAATCAACGGCTCTTCTCAGAGCCACCCAAATTGTCTGCGTCGGCATAGGGGTTGTGCTGAGAGATTCGGCTCCGAATCCATCCTCTTCTCTCTGTTGAACACCGCTAGCAGGAGCGTTGGTGTGCCGCGCTCGACGTGTGTGCTCGGGGAGGTTGAACAGGTAAATTAGAGAAGACCGAGTGCGCGGAGAAAAGTGCCACAAGTACGGTAATGGAGGGAAAACAAAACCAGGAGCGTGGTAATTAAAAAAAAAAAAAAAAACAGGGGGAAGGTGGCCGCTTCTCTCAAAAAAAGGTAACATGAACTCGAGTGTGTTCAGCTCTTGGGAAATGATAGAATAGGAAACTCGCGTCAGCGCTTGCCCGAGCAACTCCGACATGTCGGGCCAAATATGAAGGGGTATACACGGTATGCAGTGCATGCGGAGAGAAGGAAACTGCCGAACACTTGATAATGCTATGTAAAGGGCTTCACCTTATAGTTTAGAATGATGGCGCAGAGTTTTTCAAAAGCACCGGGGTTTAGAGACGGGGGAGGGCAAAATAGACTTTAGGCGGGTAGAATTAACTAGAAGGTGGTTATCTTATTGGTGGCTAAAGTCAAGGCAAGAGTGAAAACTAAACCATTCACTGCAAAGCACCGCGGTCCTATACTTCACTATTTAAAGAGAGAAAAAAAACAAGATAAATGTAGCTGTTTGTTAGGTCAGCATTATGGCTAGGTGGTGATAGCTGCCGCCCGATGTGAAGGGTACAGCCACATTCATCAGACAGCGCAGAGTTCCTTCTCTGCCACGCCATTCATTTGTTTACGAAATTGGGGCATTTATTTCTTGAGAGCGCAGGGCAGGCCCGTTTCGAGACTGTAGGAGGAGTGAATGTAGCTTAAAGTGCGTGGCGCGGTGAAAAATGTGCGGAAGCATTGATGCAAGAAAAGATAGGGGAGAAATATATAGACGCATGTGACAATAGCTGTAGAAGCAGAAAAGCGTGGCGGCGGACTGCATGCTAATTATTGTCCGAAAGCAAAGTATCGACAGCCCGAGTGAAGGAAAAAACAAAACTGTGCGTACGCATGACAGGGGTACCACGCAGGTGATTTATATAGTGCACAAAGAAGTACGAAATCCAGTAAAGAAAGGCGGTCGACACGAGGTATGGGCATTTCCCGTTTTCGCACCGAGTGCTCCGTTTGCGCGTCGCCGAAAGAAACATAGCCAGGCCGGCCAGCAAACGACACTGCTCGGCTTGACGTTTACATAATCACACGGTGTAGCGGAACACTGTGTTCTCTTCGAAAGAACAAATGCGCCTGTGCTAGGCACAAATGAGTGGTACGTTCCATTCGGAATGTGGTGGGAAACTTACCTTAAATGAATGAGCGGACGCACCGTTTATTTCCGCTTTGTTTTAGATTACTGACTATGTTCGGCGGGTCGACAGTGCATTTGTATGAAGCTTTCAAGCGCGATCATTTTGTAATTTCGCATCGTGCGTCCCTGCCACAAGTTCGGGGAAGGAATACTTTCAATATGGGAACCCTCATGATTGTGAAAGATGAAACTGCGACTACTTAAACACACTTGCACCACAGAAATGGCACGCGCAGTTTGGTATTGGGGCACGTGAGAAGGGAATACAATAGATGGGCATTGGCGCGCATCTTTTTTTCTTATTGATATGATATGTAAGGAGATGTCGGCGCACCATTATGGCGCCGGCTACTCCTTGGCCGTTGAGTTAAACTTGAACACGTATCTTGAAGCAAAACGTACAAAGCAGTGCATGGAAAGTAGAAAACTCGGGCAGAGATATGCAAAGACACACTTACACTTATACGCACATATCAGAACACAATGGTAAGTAAATGTTCGAAAGTCAATGAATGAAGTCTCTGATATAATGTCCCTCGATAATATTCGGTCCACCAGCACAAAACAGTAGAGCACACGTCTGGTCCGTATAAAGATGCATTCGCTCGTGTGTACATAATTGTCGACACGTCATTCATTTCACAACACACACATGATGAGAGTCACGTGATACTGTACATAATAAGTACATTTGTTACAAATGAAAGTTCGTTATTTCTTAATACTTATCAGCAATCCCGCTGTCTTGTAAAGAACGTGTTGATGCTTTTAAAGCGTGCGACTGTAAAACTCGAGTAGGCCACGGACCCAGAAGTTTCTTCATGTTAAACGGTCTGCGGTCTAATGCCAACTGTTCGGACTTAAGACGGCGTCTCGTGATGTGGACAGTCTACGAGAAGGTGACATACGTCTTCATCTATCAATCCGCATTCGCATTCGGGACTTTCAGCTCTGCCGTGTCTGTGCAAAGAAAAAAAAAAAACAAATGTTTTTGTGTATGCCGTGCCTAGCCTCAATCGGTCAATTAGAGTTTCCGATATTCTATCTAATGCCAGCGTAATTTTTAATTCAATAAATGGATCGATGTGGTATAAATCGCACCTCTTTGTACTTTGGTCAAACCAAGCAGTTTTGCTCATTCTGAAAGTTGTATTCTTTATAATACTACGCAATTCACTTTTTTCGAAATATTGGTTGCCACGATGTGTAGACCTACTTTGTGTGCTCTGGACGGCTCTGGAAGGCCAACTGCAAATCTTCTTTGCACAGCTGATGCCGTCCGGATAGTCGTTGATAGATTACTTAACAGGTTGTCAGCCTCCGAAGGTATTATGTAAGCGAAAGTACGCATGCGTAAAACATGCAGCGAACGAACACTCTTCCAACGCTGTAAAGAAGAAAGAATGCATAAAGGGTGGTGCATTTTACGCTCCAATCTCGTCCTATGTAAGGCGCTTTAGAGTTAGGGCTGTTTTGCCTGTAATTGCGTGACCCTTGCAGGGTTCCTCACAGTGCAACCGTGCACTTGAAACGGGCAGGTGTTGAACCACCCCGCAAGGAGATGGGGAAACTTCGCTGCGACCGGACCGCTTGACAGTCCGTGTTTACGGGAGGAGAGGCGCGCCCGAGAGGAGGTGCGCTCTCACTCTCTGCCGTCCCCGTGAATGCTGAAATGAGCGCGGTCGCGTTGCGTGGCTTCGGTGAAACTGCCGTATCGCGATATGTAGTGGAGCTGCCACAGTAAAATTTGAGACACGCGTAGCCAGCCAAAGGTGCTGTTACTTTGCCGAATTTCACGTGCCGGCGTCCACAACAACGCGAGCACGCTTTGTTTAGAAATTTCCGGCCATGAGGCCGTGCCCGGACCGCGTGTGTTAGTCCCTTGGTTTGGCGACAAGGATGGCGTCAAAGTGACGCCGTGAAACGGGTTTCGTGCGTGCAAATGAGGCATTGATGTGATTAGAGAGAAAGCGAGAACATAGAAAAGAAAAAAAAAAAAGAGGGGGGGGGGCACACGCCGGGGACGAGTAGTCGCAAAGTGTTAAGTGTGCAGTTTATTTACGTGCGGCACACAGGTGAGCTGTTGCAGCTGTGAGTTTTGACAAATATTGCGTGTGTCATGTTCAGTGGACACGATGAAACGTTTTTTAGCGAACGCGTTGTATCCGCTGGGCTTGTACGTACGCGTACATGAATTGTCGCTTACTCGGTTTGATGTCTCCTTGCCGCTGGGGCAGCTGATACGACTGATACGCCATTTTGCAGCAGTGAAGGGTGCGTGAATGAATGGGCAAGAAACTTAGCAACAGTAACGAGAAAAGAATTAAAAACAAACAAACAAACGAAAGCATGTTTGCCGTGTATATTCAATCTTGTAGTGCAGAAAAATAGTCAGTGCAGCAACCTGCGCGGCCAACGCGCTCCTCGCGAAGAAAAGAGGGAGAGAGAGACGAGCTGGCCGCCGACCAACCGGCGTGCGCCGTTCGCCTTCCTCCTCAGTCTCGCGGGCCGGCGCCGACACCGCGACTCGATCGTGTCGAGCATTCGCGGATTCGCTCGCAGGATTTCAAGCTGGACGGTTGTGCCCTCGCGATCTCCGACTTCAGCGTAGCTCCCGCCGACTGGTTCGCCCTCCGCGGTCTCCTGACGCCGTGTAGCTCTCGCACTGTGGCACCCCGCCCTTGGACTGCTTCGACCGGATCCCCACTTTCCTATCTCCTTCTTTTTCCTCTCGTTGGCTGTCTTCTTCTGCTTCTACTTTCCTTCTATCCTTTTTATCCCTCCTTCACCCCACCCCTATAAGGCACTGCGCCGTGTCGCCTGAAGGCAGACAGAAATTAGGTGCCTTTTTCCTCTTCATTGTAACCACTACCACCACCACCATTCGCTTTCCGGGCGCGTTTCGAAGCAGAAGCAGAAACTTCGGAAGCCGTCATGTCTGGCCGTGGCAAAGGTGGCAAAGGGCTGGGGAAGGGTGGCGCCAAGCGTCATCGAAAGGTGTTGCGTGACAACATCCAGGGCATAACCAAGCCGGCCATCCGTCGTCTGGCGCGCCGTGGCGGTGTCAAGCGCATCTCTGGCCTCATCTACGAGGAAACTCGCGGCGTTCTCAAGGTGTTCCTCGAGAACGTGATCCGCGATGCCGTCACTTACACCGAGCACGCCAAAAGGAAGACCGTGACAGCCATGGACGTCGTGTACGCCCTCAAGCGTCAGGGCCGCACCCTGTACGGATTCGGAGGCTAAGAAGCCAGCGGCGTCGCCTGCAGCCAGCCAACGAGAACACAACAGCCCTCTTCAGGGCTACCCACTTGATGCTTCGGCAGTGTGATCCCAGCGGTTCGCCATACCCGTCCGTCCCTCTTTGCAATATCATTGCGTCATCGCTCAGGTGAGCAGCACCTCGTGTAGTAGTAGCTTGATCGCGCTGGGTACTTGTCACGTTCACCGCATTTCGTTCGCGTCGTCGTCTTTCTCCTGGGTCTGCATGCACGAATCAATCGCCGCATCTGCGAGTTCTTCCTCTCCTTCCTGCAAGCCAAGCTGCTAAAACGGGCCCGTCAAGCGAACGTCGCCTAGTTACCTTATCGCGCGAAGGAAGAAGCCGAGCGCAGCGTTCTACCCTGGTCACTGCATTCTTGGAGACACGACTATGCTCAGGAAGCACGAACTCGCTTTTTTCTTTGGAATGCCCACTACACGATCGCGTCACGTTGTGTCAAAATAAATAAAAACGCACTATGTTCTACCGTGGGGCACCCAGACGAAGAAGGGATGTGTACTTACAAATGAAAAAATTGATTGTGACAGGTTGGTCGTGTTTACCGCGCCCGCTGTGCACTCAGAAGTGCCCCATTCAATAACACATTGTGTACATTGTCACGCCTAATAATTTTTGTTTGTTTTTTTTTTTCACACCTGGCGCTGCCGAGCTGCAAAATACAAAAAAAAAAAGAAAGAAAAGTGGAAGGGGATGTTTAAACAGAATTTCTGCGCAAGTCAGAAGCAAGTACACAATAAGCGCTGCCCATGCAGCGTGCTGAGGGAAGCTGCACTTGATAGAAGTGGCACTCATGTACTGTACTGGTGCTGCGAACACTGCAGTTGTGAAAGCTTTACTTGGACGGACAGCTACGCAACAAGTGTTTCCATTTCGCCGGCAGAGGTGGTCACTCTAGGGAGGCTGGCTTCGCCGCCCACGCGAGAGGGGGGGGGGGGGGGGACTAGCCCATGATGTAAACGCGAGAGGTTCGAGCGCGGGAAATTCGAAAGCAAGGCGCGCTCGCGTGAGCCTGCCGTCAGATGGCGACACCAACCCACGAGCATTGCATTTTCAAGTGCACCCTTGGTTTCCCACCCACCTCCGCACAGGACGAGGCGTGTCGAATGTGTAACCAAGGCGCACGACAGTGGTTCTGCTCAGGCAAGCCTACCTATAACAAAAATTGTTCTCCATGTGTGTACCTTCATTTTCTCGTGAAAATGTGAAAGAGGAGTGAATGGGGCTTTTTGAGGCGCGTGTTGATCTTCGTTTCTATTATGATTATTATTTTTCACCCTTTCATTGAGTCCATTTCCTGCTTTTTGTGCCACATATTTAGCACTTAGAGGTTGGGGGGGGGGGGGGGGGATTGCTGATGTGTAAGATGGAAAAGAAGAGGAAAGTGAGCCCCGAAACTGTCTGCATCAGGATGCGACACCTCAGCGGTAGCTCACAAGGGATGGGGGGTGAGGGGGGATTAAAAGGGTGGGAATAAAAGTGTAGAGAAAGAGACATGAGGGAAGCCAGAGTGAGACGACATATCGAGGGAATAGGAGTAAAAATGAAACAAAACATTCGAACGCAAACACCCCGTACATCCAACCGCCATTGAGCGCACCTAGTAGTTTGGCAAGTATGTATGAGTGATTCTTAAGAGGGAAAGGAAGATAAAATTGAGTCCCGTTACTGTCTGCGATTGAGCAAGTAGGCGCGCTCAGTGGCAGTTGGATGTACGGGGTGTTTGTGTTAGAATGTTTTGTTGCGTTTTACTCCTTGTCGTTGCGCGGACGTGTATGCATATACCAACACTGCCGGTGGTCTCTCGTCGTCTTCGCCCATCTACGTAATGGTCGCAAATAAGCGACAACGCAAGGAGCAAGTTTTTTTGGCGTGGCAGTGCGCATTTGCCCTCGGTGATGCGAGGCGCTCTAGTGCGATGCGCGCTGTTGGCGTGAATGGTGGCGTCTCGCACTCCGTCGCGCCGCTTC
>NW_027465725.1:0-16331 GCF_043290135.1 Rhipicephalus microplus | reverse complement strand
TGCGCCTGCTTCTGCCCGGAGAGCTGGCCAAGCACGCGGTGTCCGAGGGCACAAAAGCCGTCACCAAGTACACCAGCTCCAAGTAGGCGTGCGTCGTGGGCCACAGCGAGCGGCGACAAATCAACGGCTCTTCTCAGAGCCACCCAAATTGTTTGCGTCGGCATAGGGGTTGTGCTGAGAGATTCGGCTCCAAATCCATCCTCTTCTCTCTGTTGAACACCGCTAGCAGGAGCGTTGGTGTGCCGCGCTCGACGTGTGTGCTCGGGTAGGTTGAACAGGTAAATTAGAGAAGACCGAGTGCGCGGAGAAAAGTGCCACAAGTACGGTAATGGAGGGAAAACCAGGAGCGTGGTAATTAAAAAAAAAAAAAAAAAACAGGGGGAAGGTGGCCGCTGCTCAAAACGTAACATGACCTCGAGTGTGTTCAGCTCTAGGGGAATGATCGAAAAGAAAACTAGCGTCAGCATTTGCCCGAGCAACTCCGACATGTCGGGCCAAATACGAAGGGGTATACACGGTATGCAGTGCATGCGGAGAGAAGGGAACTGCAGAACACTTGATAATGTTATGTAAATGGCTTCACCCTATAGTTTAAAATGATGGCGCAGAGTTTTTCAAAGCACCGGGGGAGGGCAAAATATACTTTAGGCGGGTAGAATCAACTAGAAGGTGGTTATCTTATTGGTGGCTACAGTCAAAGCAAGAGTGAAAACTAAACCATTCACTGCAAAGCGCCGGTCCTATACTTCACTATTTAAGGGGGACAAAATAAAAAGATAAATCTAGTTGTTGTTTAGCTAAGCATGTCCGATGTGAAGGGTACAGCCACATTCATCAGCCAGCGCCGAGTTCCTTCTCTGCCACGCCCACTCATTTGTTTACGAAATTGGGGCATTCATTTCTTGAGAGCGCAGGGCAGGCCCGTTTCGAGACTGTAGGAGGAGTGAATGTAGATTGAAGTGCGCGATGCGGTGAAAAATGTGCGGAAGCATTGATGCAAGAAAAGATGGGGGAGAATGTATAGACGCATGTGACATTAGCTGTAGAAGCGGAAAAGCGTGGGGGCGGGCTGCATGCTAATTATTGCCCCAACGCAAAGTATCAACAGCCCCCATGGAAAGGGGAAAAAAAAAAAATAAGCTGTGCGTACGCATAACAGGGGTACCACGCAGGTGATTTATATAGTGTACAAAGAAGTACGAAACTCAGTAAAGAAAGGCGGTCGACAGGGGGTATGGGCATTTCCTGTTTTTTACCACCGAGTGCTCCGTTTGCGCGTCGCCGAAACAAACATAGCCAGGCCGGCCAGCAAACGACACTGCTCGGCTTGACGTTTACATATCACACGGTGTAGCGGAACACTGTGTTCTCTTCGAAAGAACAAATGCGCCTGTGCTAGGCACAAATGAGTGGTGCGTTCCATTAGGAATATGGTTGGAAACTTACGTTAAATGAATGAGTGGACGCACCCTTTATTTCCGCTTGGTTTCGTGACGTGATGGACGGCAGCGAGCGTTGCAGTGTAACCGATACACATGTAACTGAGCGGTTGACGTCGGTCAGAATGTAGAAATGTGCAGTTTTCTGCGCGAAAAAGGAAAAGGGGGATGGGAGAAAAAATAATTGTTTGACGCTACCGCAGCTATCGTTATGGTGCGTCGTAGCGCCGCTAGAGATGCGTAGCATGCCAAGGGGAAGTCCGCGTTTAACTCGTCGTGAGCAAATGAATATAACGAGAGAAAGGACATCGCCAAAGAAAGAAAACAGCGGTGACTCACAATTAAGGCTGAACCAGCCAGAGTTGGCTGGCATGTTATCGTGGCCTTGGATGTCGTTTGGATCGCGGGGCTTGTCTGAGTACTGGTGCACGCGTTCGGCTGCAGCCGCCTTTCGTTCAGCAGGGATGATGGTTCGCGGTCAGTGGCCCTGTTTAAATAGATGCGAAGCCTAGTTAAAGTTGTTATCTACGCAGAATCGCCACACTTCATGTACCATTAGAACCGTGTCGTAGATGCGGTGCGGGAGGACTCAGTCCTAAATGGTGGGTTAATTAATTAAAAAAAAAAGAAAAAAAGCGGCTACTCAGGATTCGCAGTTGGACTGGATGCGAACCAAAGGTGGCAGTTTGGTTGTTGGGTTGCGATTGCCGCGGGCGTGTACCTGCACAATGCGGCCGTCGTTTGTAAGATGATTTCATTTGCGGAGGTTAGTGAGACCAGGCTGTGTTTTTATTGATGTTTCATTTCAGGATACCAACCGCGGCTTTTTCGAACGGCTTGTGGGTGTTTTGTGAGATCTTTTTAGATTACTGACTATGTTCAGCGGCTCGACAGTGCATTTGTATGAAGCCTTCAAGCGCGATCATTTTGTAAATTTGCATCGTGCGTCCCTGCCACCATGGGACCGCTCATGATTGTGAAAGATGAAACTGCGACCGCTTGAACACACTTGCACCACAAAAATGGCACGCGCAGTTTGGTATTGGTGCACGTGAGAAGGGAATACAATAGATGGGCATTGGCGCGCATCTTTTTCTCTTATTGATATGATATATAAGGATATGTCGGCGCACCATTATGGCACCGGCTACTCCTTAGCCGTTGAGTGAAACTTGAACACGTATCTTGAAGCAAAACATACAAAGCAGTGCATGGAAAGTAGAAAACTCGGGCAGAAATATGCAAAGACACACTTACACTTATACACACATATCAGAACACAATGGTAAGTAAATGTTCGAAAGTCAATGAATGAAGTCTCTGATAATGTCCCTCGTTAATATTCGGTCCACCAGCACAAAACAGTGGAGCACACGTCTGGTCCTTATAAAGATGCATTCGCTCGTGTGTACATAATTGTCGACACGTCATTCATTTCACAACACACACATGATGGGAGTCACGTGATACTGTACATAATAAGTACATTTGTTACAAATGAAAGTTCGTTATTTCTTAATACTTATCAGCAATCCCGCTGTCTTGTAAAGAACGTGTTGATGCTTTTAAAGCGTGCGACTGTAAAACTCGAGTAGGCCACGGACCCAGAAGTTTCTTCATGTTAAACGGTCTGCGGTCTAATGCCAACTGTTCGGACTTAAGACGGCGTCTCGTGATGTGGACATTCTACGAGAAGGTGACATACGTCTTCATCTATTAATCCACATTCGCATTCGGGACTTTCAGCTCTGCCGTGTCTGTGCAAAAAAAAAAAAAAAAAATGTTTTGTGTATGTCGTGCCTAGCCTCAATCGGTAAATTAGAGTTTGCGATATTCTATCTAATGCCAGCGTAATTTTTAATTCAATAGATGGATCGATGTGGTATAAATCGCACCTCTTTGTACTTTGGTCAAACCAAGCAGTTTTGCTCATTCTGAAAGTTTTATTCTTTATAATACTACGCAATTCACTTTTTTCGAAATATTGGTTGCCACGATGTGTAGACCTACTTTGTTTGCTCTGGACGGCAGATATCAGGCGTAATGAAGCTAGGAACACATGTGAGCCTCGGAAAAAGAAGTGCGAATAAGAAAGGCCAACTGCAAATCCTCTTTGCACAGCTGATGCCGTCCGGATAGTCGTTGATAGATTACTTAACAGGTTGTCAGCCTCCGAAGGTATTATGTAAGCGAAAGTACGCATGCGTAAAACATGCAGCGAACGAACACTCTTCCAACGCTGTAAAGAAGAAAGAATGCATAAAGGGTGGTGCATTTTACGCTCCAATATCGTCCTATGTAAGGCGCTTTAGAGTTAGGGCTGTTTTGCCTGTAATTGCGTGACCCTTGCAGGGTTCCTCACAGTGCAACCGTGCACTTGAAACAAGATGGGGAAACTTCGCTGCGACCGGACCGCTTGACAGTCCGTGTTTACGGGAGGAGAGGCGCGCCCGAGAGGAGGTGCGCTCTCACTCTCTGCCGTCCCCGTGAATGCTGAAATGAGCGCGGTCGCGTTGCGTGGCTTCGGTGAAACTGCCGTATCGCGATATGTAGTGGAGCTGCCACAGTAAAATTTGGGACACGCGTAGCCAGCCGAAGGTGCTGTTACTTTGCCGAATTTCACGTGCCGGCGTCCACAACAACGCGAGCACGCTTTGTTTAGAAATTCCCGGCCATGAGGCCGTGCCCGGACCGCGTGTGTTAGTCCCTTGGTTTGGCGACAAGGATGGCGTCAAAGTGACGCCGTGAAACGGGTTTCGTGCGTGCAAATGAGGCATTGATGTGATTAGAAAGAAAGCGACAACATAGAAAAGAAAAAAAAAAAGAGGGAGGGGGCACAGGCCGGGGACGAGTAGTCGCAAAGTGTTAAGTGTGCAGTTTATTTACGTGCGGCACACAGGTGAGCTGTTGCAGCTGTGAGTTTTGACAAATATTGCGTGTGTCATGTTCAGTGGACACGATGAAACGTTTGTTTTAGCGAACGCGTTGTATCCGCTGTGCATGAATTGTCGCTTACTCGGTTTGATGTCTCCTTGCCGCTGGGGCAGCTGATACGAGTGATACGCCATTTTGCAGCAGTGAAGGGTGCGTGAATGAATGGCCAAGAAACTTAGCAACAGTAACGAGAAAAGAATTACAAACAAACAAACGAAAGCACGTTTGCCGTGTATATTCAATCTTGTAGTGCAGAAAAATAGTCAGTGCAGCAACCTGCGCGGCCAACGCGCTCCTCGCGAAGAAAAGAGGGAGAGAGAGACGAGCCGGCCGCCGACCAACCGGCGTGCGCCGTTCGCCTTCCTCCTCAGTCTCGCGGGTCGGCGCCGACACCACGACTCGATCGTGTGGAGCATTCGCTTGGATTCGCTCGCAGGATTTCAAGCTGGACGGTTGTGCCCTCGCGATCTCCGACTTCAGCGTAGCTCCCGCCGACTGGTTCGCCCTCCGCGGTCTCCTGACGCCGTGTAGCTCTCGCATTGTGGCACCCCGCCCTTGGACTGCTTCGACCGGATCCCCACTTTCCTATCTCCTTCTTTTTCCTCTCGTTGGCTGTCTTCTTCTGCTTCTACTTTCCTTCTATTCTTTTTATCCCTCCTTCACCCCACCCCTATAAGGCACTGCGCCGTGTCGCCTGAAGGCAGACAGAAATTAGGTGCCTTTTTCCTCTTCATTCTAATCACTACCACCACCATTCGCTTTCCGGGCGCGTTTCGAAGCAGAAGCAGAACTTCGGAAGCCGTCATGTCTGGCCGTGGCAAAGGTGGCAAGGGGTTGGGGAAGGGTGGCGCCAAGCGTCATCGAAAGGTGTTGCGTGACAACATCCAGGGCATAACCAAGCCGGCCATCCGTCGTCTGGCGCGCCGTGGCGGTGTCAAGCGCATCTCTGGCCTCATCTACGAAGAAACTCGCGGCGTTCTCAAGGTGTTCCTCGAGAACGTGATCCGCGATGCCGTCACTTACACCGAGCACGCCAAAAGGAAGACCGTGACAGCCATGGACGTCGTGTACGCCCTCAAGCGTCAGGGCCGCACCCTGTACGGATTCGGAGGCTAAGAAGCCAGCGGCGTCGCCTGCAGCCAGCCAACGAGAACACAACAGCCCTCTTCAGGGCTACCCACTTGATGCTTCGGCAGTGTGATCCCAGCGGTTCGCCATACCCGCCCGTCCCTCTTTGCAATATCATTGCGTCATCGCTCAGGTGAGCAGCACCTCGTGTAGTAGTAGCCTGATCGCGCTGGGTACTTGTCACGTTCACCGCATTTCGTTCGCGTCGTCGTCTTTCTCCTGGGTCTGCATGCACGAATAAATCGCCGCATCTGCGAGTTCTTCCTCTCCTTCCTGCAAGCCAAGCTGCTAAAACGGGCCCGTCAAGCGAACTTCGCCTAGTTAGTTACCTTATCGCGCGAAGGAAGAAGCCGAGCGCAGCGTTCTACCCTGGTCACTGCATTCTTGGAGACACGACTATGCTCAGGAAGCACGAACTCGCTTTTCTGTTTGGAATGCCCACTACACGATCGCGTCACGTTGTGTCGAAATAAATAAAAAACGCCCTATGTTCTACCGTGGGGCACGCAGACGAAGAACGGCTGTGTACTTACAAATGAAAATTGATTGTGACAGGTTGGTCGTGTTTACCGCCGTGCACTCAGAAGTGCCCCATTCAAGAACACATTGTGTACATTGTCCCGCCTAATTTTTTTTTTTTTCCACACCTGGCGCTGCCAAGCTGTAAAAAAAAAAAAAAAAAAAAGCAAGAAAGAAAAGTGGAAGGGGATGTTTAAACAATTTTCTGCGCAAGTCAGAAGCAAGTACACAATAAGCGCTGCCCATGCGGCGTGCTGAGGCAAGCTGCACTTGATAGAAGTGGCACTCATGTACTGTACTGGTGCTGCGAACACTGCAGTTGTGAAAGCTTTACTTGGACGGACAGCCACGCAACAATTGTTTCCATTTCGCCGGCAGAGGTGGTCACTCTAGGGAGGCTGGCTTGGCCGCCCACGCGAGAGGGGGAGGGGGACTGGCCCATGTAAACGCGAAAGGTTCGAGCGCGGGAAATTCGAAAGCAAGGCGCGCTCGCGTGAGCCTGCCGTCAGATGGCGACACCAACCCACGAGCAATGCATTTTCAAGTGCACCCTTCTTTTCCCACCCCCCTCCGCACAGGAAGAGGCGCGTCGAATGTGTAACCAAGGCGCACGACAGTGGTTCTGCTCAGGCAAGCCTACCTATAACAAAAATTGTTCTCCAAGTGTGTACCTTCATTTTCTCGTGAAAATGTGAAAGCCGAGTGAATGGGGCTTTTTGAGGCGCGTGTTGATCTTCCTTTCTATTATGATTATTATTTTTCACCCTTTCATTGAGTCCATTTCCTGCTTTTTGTGCCACATATTTAGCACTTAGAGGTGGGGGGGGGGGGGGGGATTGCTGATGTGTAAGATGGAAACGAAGAGGAAAGTGAGCCCCGAAACAACTGTCTGCATCAGGATGCGACACCTCAGCGGTAGCTCACAAGGGATGGGGGGTGAGGACGGATTAAAAGGATAGGAATAATGGTGTAGAGAAAGAGAGATGAGGGAAACCAGAGTGAGACGACATATCGAGGGAATAGGAGTAAAAATGAAACAAAACATTCGAACGCAAACACCCCGTACATCCAACCGCCATTGAGCGCACCTAGTTGTTTGGCAAGTATGTATGAGTGATTCTTAAGAGGGAAAGGAAGATAAAATTGAGTCCCGTTACTGTCTGCTATTGAGCAAGTAGGCGCGCTCAGTGGCAGTTGGATGTACGGGGTGTTTGTGTTAGAATGTTTTGTTGCATTTTACTCCTTGTCATTGCGCCGACTTGTATGCATATACCAACACTGCCGGTGGTCTCTCGTCGTCTTCGCCACTCTACGTAATGGTCGCAAATGAGCGACAACGCAAGGAGCAAGTTTTTTTGGCGTGGCAGTGCGCATTTGGCCTCGGTGATGCGAGGCGCGCTGTTGGCGTGAATGGTGGCGTCTCGCACTCCGTCGCGCCCCTTCGGGAAGCGACGAGCTACAGCGTCGATTGATGTGTTGCCTGGAAGGCGAAAGAAATGCGCAGCAGGCTGTATTGTACAGCGGTAGTGGTTTCGTTTCGGTGTACCTCTTTGCAGCCGCGAACTGCACGGTTGCCCGAAAATGAGCGCCAGCCAGCATCCTGGCGCACGCTTCCGCGCTCGCACGCGGACGGGTTCTCACGCGTCGGCCAATGGGAGGGAGAGAGATGGGTCGTGCGGCGAAGCCGCTTGCCGTTCTCCGGCAGGAGCGCAGTTTCGCTCCGCCAGTCGAGGTGATCGGACGTACGAACCATGGCCCGAACTAAACAAACCGCGCGCAAGAGTACCGGAGGCAAGGCTCCGCGTAAGCAGCTTGCTACCAAGGCTGCTCGCAAGAGTGCCCCTGCCACAGGCGGGGTGAAGAAACCTCACCGTTACAGGCCTGGAACCGTGGCCCTGCGTGAAATTCGCCGATACCAGAAGTCGACCGAACTGCTGATCCGCAAGCTTCCCTTTCAGCGCCTGGTGCGGGAAATCGCTCAGGACTTCAAGACGGACCTCCGTTTCCAGAGTTCTGCCGTGATGGCCCTTCAGGAAGCTAGCGAGGCCTACCTCGTTGGTCTTTTCGAAGACACCAACCTGTGCGCCATCCACGCTAAGCGCGTCACCATCATGCCAAAGGACATCCAGCTGGCTCGGCGCATTCGCGGTGAGCGCGCCTAAGTTGGGCTGCTCCCTGCGCTTCGGTCGACAGGCAAGCAACAACAAACGGTCCTTCTCAGGACCACCAACGTGTCTGCTTTGGCTACGAGACCACTCCAGGCCACGTACTCCGGCCGCACCCTCTTTTGCTGTCATGTTTTGTACGTTCGTGGCTGCGCTGTCTAGCGAGCGGAAGAAAGGAACGTCGGCGCGTCGTTATTACGAAGAAATGGCTCAGCTTTGACAATTCAAGGTAAAAGTGTGTACCATTATGAGTAGACAGACAAAAGGTAGGCTAGCTTCAGTCGGTATGTGTGCAGCAGCCGTGCTGCGAACCTGTGGTGTGTCAATTTCATTTATGTGTTTAGCTTTTTGCCCGCCGCTTGTAAGGTGTTTTTGAGGGCTTCTGTTTGCGTAACGCCATGGTGACTTGGGCTGCTGGACCCCGGCGCAACTTTTGGGTGCACTCGTAGGAGGTGATGAAGTTTTACCGAGAGACGAAATAAACAATTGTATCGGGCCACTTGGTAAGGATCCATCTTGCTAGGAAGCGCTGCCACTATTACACAGACCTCACAACACAAGCGCTTAACTTCAACTGAACGTTTATTGCAAACGTCAGAGTTTATAGAAAAAGAATAGTAAAAGGTAGACAACTAAAAGCACACGTGCCAGTCCCGCACATTACTATCTGTTATTCTCTATCACCCCATCCAAAACACAGTTCTTTCCGCGTGAGCGCGATAGAGAGTGCACAAACACACTCAAAATCATCGCGTGTCATTTCCTTTCATTTCTTTTGAAACAGAACAAGTTTTTAAGCCATATTCTGGACAGTTTTTTTTTGTTTGTTTTTTTTGCAATAAACGTTTAGTTGAAGTTAAGCGCTTGTGTTGTGTGTTCTGTGTAATAGTGGCTGCGCTTCCTAGCAAGACAGACGAAATAAATTGTGTTAGAAGCACGAAATGAAATGCGCTAACGGCGGGTTCTCTCTCTCTCTCTTCTTTTTTACCTTACGTTTGTTTTTCGATTCAAAAGTATTAAATTTACTCTGTCCCTGTGCTGACCCGTTCAGGTGTCATCGTAAAGATAGACGGTTACGTGTGGAGCTTCACAGTAACTAATGACAACGCTTACATGCCCTTTTCTGTCTCTTTCGGTGCCGAGCTGCGTGATTTGGTTGTCTCTGTGCAGCATTTGGCGTTGCGCACTGGTGGCTAACTGATGTCGCGAGGAAATATATATATAATATAGACAAAAACAAACACGCTTGAGGGTACGAACAGAGCCATCGTGACTGCGAAGCGAAGCCCGGCCGCGTCACCTGTTTGGGTGGTCCTTAGAAGGACCGTTTGGGGAATGCGGCGAGCGCGCGGAAGGGGTGCTCGCTTACGCCTTCTTCTCCGTCTTCTTCGGAAGAAGCACGGCTTGAATGTTGGGCAACACACCGCCCTGCGCGATGGTGACGCCGGAAAGCAGTTTGTTCAGCTCCTCGTCGTTGCGGATGGCGAGCTGCAAGTGACGGGGGATGATCCGGGTCTTCTTGTTGTCACGAGCGGCGTTGCCCGCCAGCTCGAGCACCTCGGCGGCCAGGTACTCGAGTACGGCAGCCAGGTAGACCGGGGCGCCCGCTCCGACGCGCTCGGCGTAGTTTCCCTTGCGTAGGAGGCGGTGAATACGGCCCACGGGGAACTGAAGCCCCGCGCGGCTAGAACGGGTCTTGCTCTTGCCTTTCGCCTTGCCGCCCTTGCCACGTCCGGACATGGTGTTGCTTTTCGCTTGCCGGTTGAGAAAAACTGCTGCCTTCTAAGATGAGAGCCGTGCTCGAATGGTTTCCGTTGCCACCATCGCGCGCCGCCGCTCGCGGGGAACGGATGAGAGTGTGAGAGAGGGAAGCCGTGCGAACCAATGGGGCGCGCGCGTTGTGCTGATCTCGTCAACACCCCTCGCTCATATTTAAGCGCGCCGCGCAGGGGCGACACGCGCATTCGACTCTGGTCTCGGATTCGCTCGCAGGATTTCAAGCTGGACGGTTGTGCCCTCGCGATCTCCGACTTCAGCGTAGCTCCCGCCGACTGGTTCGCCCTCCGCGGTCTCCTGACGCCGTGTAGCTCTCGCATTGTGGCACCCCGCCCTTGGACTTCTTCGACCGGATCCCCACTTTCCTATCTCCTTCTTTTTTCCTCTCGTTGGCTGTCTTCTTCTGCTTCTACTTTCCTTCTATTCTTTTTATCCCTCCTTCCCCCCACCCCTATAAGGCACTGCGCCGTGTCGCCTGAAGGCAGACAGAAATTAGGTGCCTTTTTCCTCTTCATTCTAATCACTACCACCACCACTCTGGTCTCGCGTGCGTGTTGCGTGAAATCATGCCTCCCCAACCGTCTGGCAAAGCCGTCAAGAAGGCCGGCAAGGCGCAGAAGAATGTGCGCGCCACGGACAAGAAGAAGAAGAAGCGCCGCAGGAAGGAGAGCTTCTCCATCTACATCTATAAGGTGCTGAAGCAGGTGCACCCCGACACTGGTGTCTCCAGCAAGGCCATGTCCATCATGAACAGCTTCGTGAACGACATCTTCGAGCGTATCGCCGCCGAGTCGTCACGCCTTGCTCACTACAACAAGCGCTCGACCATCACGAGCCGGGAGATCCAGACCGCGGTGCGCCTGCTTCTGCCCGGAGAGCTGGCCAAGCACGCGGTGTCCGAGGGCACAAAAGCCGTCACCAAGTACACCAGCTCCAAGTAGGCGTGCGTCGTGGGCCACAGCGAGCGGCGACAAATCAACGGCTCTTCTCAGAGCCACCCAAATTGTTTGCGTCGGCATAGGGGTTGTGCTGAGAGATTCGGCTCCAAATCCATCCTCTTCTCTCTGTTGAACACCGCTAGCAGGAGCGTTGGTGTGCCGCGCTCGACGTGTGTGCTCGGGTAGGTTGAACAGGTAAATTAGAGAAGACCGAGTGCGCGGAGAAAAGTGCCACAAGTACGGTAATGGAGGGAAAACCAGGAGCGTGGTAATTAAAAAAAAAAAAAAAAAACAGGGGGAAGGTGGCCGCTGCTCAAAACGTAACATGACCTCGAGTGTGTTCAGCTCTAGGGGAATGATCGAAAAGAAAACTAGCGTCAGCATTTGCCCGAGCAACTCCGACATGTCGGGCCAAATACGAAGGGGTATACACGGTATGCAGTGCATGCGGAGAGAAGGGAACTGCAGAACACTTGATAATGTTATGTAAATGGCTTCACCCTATAGTTTAAAATGATGGCGCAGAGTTTTTCAAAGCACCGGGGGAGGGCAAAATATACTTTAGGCGGGTAGAATCAACTAGAAGGTGGTTATCTTATTGGTGGCTACAGTCAAAGCAAGAGTGAAAACTAAACCATTCACTGCAAAGCGCCGGTCCTATACTTCACTATTTAAGGGGGACAAAATAAAAAGATAAATCTAGTTGTTGTTTAGCTAAGCATGTCCGATGTGAAGGGTACAGCCACATTCATCAGCCAGCGCCGAGTTCCTTCTCTGCCACGCCCACTCATTTGTTTACGAAATTGGGGCATTCATTTCTTGAGAGCGCAGGGCAGGCCCGTTTCGAGACTGTAGGAGGAGTGAATGTAGATTGAAGTGCGCGATGCGGTGAAAAATGTGCGGAAGCATTGATGCAAGAAAAGATGGGGGAGAATGTATAGACGCATGTGACATTAGCTGTAGAAGCGGAAAAGCGTGGGGGCGGGCTGCATGCTAATTATTGCCCCAACGCAAAGTATCAACAGCCCCCATGGAAAGGGGAAAAAAAAAAAATAAGCTGTGCGTACGCATAACAGGGGTACCACGCAGGTGATTTATATAGTGTACAAAGAAGTACGAAACTCAGTAAAGAAAGGCGGTCGACAGGGGGTATGGGCATTTCCTGTTTTTTACCACCGAGTGCTCCGTTTGCGCGTCGCCGAAACAAACATAGCCAGGCCGGCCAGCAAACGACACTGCTCGGCTTGACGTTTACATATCACACGGTGTAGCGGAACACTGTGTTCTCTTCGAAAGAACAAATGCGCCTGTGCTAGGCACAAATGAGTGGTGCGTTCCATTAGGAATATGGTTGGAAACTTACGTTAAATGAATGAGTGGACGCACCCTTTATTTCCGCTTGGTTTCGTGACGTGATGGACGGCAGCGAGCGTTGCAGTGTAACCGATACACATGTAACTGAGCGGTTGACGTCGGTCAGAATGTAGAAATGTGCAGTTTTCTGCGCGAAAAAGGAAAAGGGGGATGGGAGAAAAAATAATTGTTTGACGCTACCGCAGCTATCGTTATGGTGCGTCGTAGCGCCGCTAGAGATGCGTAGCATGCCAAGGGGAAGTCCGCGTTTAACTCGTCGTGAGCAAATGAATATAACGAGAGAAAGGACATCGCCAAAGAAAGAAAACAGCGGTGACTCACAATTAAGGCTGAACCAGCCAGAGTTGGCTGGCATGTTATCGTGGCCTTGGATGTCGTTTGGATCGCGGGGCTTGTCTGAGTACTGGTGCACGCGTTCGGCTGCAGCCGCCTTTCGTTCAGCAGGGATGATGGTTCGCGGTCAGTGGCCCTGTTTAAATAGATGCGAAGCCTAGTTAAAGTTGTTATCTACGCAGAATCGCCACACTTCATGTACCATTAGAACCGTGTCGTAGATGCGGTGCGGGAGGACTCAGTCCTAAATGGTGGGTTAATTAATTAAAAAAAAAAGAAAAAAAGCGGCTACTCAGGATTCGCAGTTGGACTGGATGCGAACCAAAGGTGGCAGTTTGGTTGTTGGGTTGCGATTGCCGCGGGCGTGTACCTGCACAATGCGGCCGTCGTTTGTAAGATGATTTCATTTGCGGAGGTTAGTGAGACCAGGCTGTGTTTTTATTGATGTTTCATTTCAGGATACCAACCGCGGCTTTTTCGAACGGCTTGTGGGTGTTTTGTGAGATCTTTTTAGATTACTGACTATGTTCAGCGGCTCGACAGTGCATTTGTATGAAGCCTTCAAGCGCGATCATTTTGTAAATTTGCATCGTGCGTCCCTGCCACCATGGGACCGCTCATGATTGTGAAAGATGAAACTGCGACCGCTTGAACACACTTGCACCACAAAAATGGCACGCGCAGTTTGGTATTGGTGCACGTGAGAAGGGAATACAATAGATGGGCATTGGCGCGCATCTTTTTCTCTTATTGATATGATATATAAGGATATGTCGGCGCACCATTATGGCACCGGCTACTCCTTAGCCGTTGAGTGAAACTTGAACACGTATCTTGAAGCAAAACATACAAAGCAGTGCATGGAAAGTAGAAAACTCGGGCAGAAATATGCAAAGACACACTTACACTTATACACACATATCAGAACACAATGGTAAGTAAATGTTCGAAAGTCAATGAATGAAGTCTCTGATAATGTCCCTCGTTAATATTCGGTCCACCAGCACAAAACAGTGGAGCACACGTCTGGTCCTTATAAAGATGCATTCGCTCGTGTGTACATAATTGTCGACACGTCATTCATTTCACAACACACACATGATGGGAGTCACGTGATACTGTACATAATAAGTACATTTGTTACAAATGAAAGTTCGTTATTTCTTAATACTTATCAGCAATCCCGCTGTCTTGTAAAGAACGTGTTGATGCTTTTAAAGCGTGCGACTGTAAAACTCGAGTAGGCCACGGACCCAGAAGTTTCTTCATGTTAAACGGTCTGCGGTCTAATGCCAACTGTTCGGACTTAAGACGGCGTCTCGTGATGTGGACATTCTACGAGAAGGTGACATACGTCTTCATCTATTAATCCACATTCGCATTCGGGACTTTCAGCTCTGCCGTGTCTGTGCAAAAAAAAAAAAAAAAATGTTTTGTGTATGTCGTGCCTAGCCTCAATCGGTAAATTAGAGTTTGCGATATTCTATCTAATGCCAGCGTAATTTTTAATTCAATAGATGGATCGATGTGGTATAAATCGCACCTCTTTGTACTTTGGTCAAACCAAGCAGTTTTGCTCATTCTGAAAGTTTTATTCTTTATAATACTACGCAATTCACTTTTTTCGAAATATTGGTTGCCACGATGTGTAGACCTACTTTGTTTGCTCTGGACGGCAGATATCAGGCGTAATGAAGCTAGGAACACATGTGAGCCTCGGAAAAAGAAGTGCGAATAAGAAAGGCCAACTGCAAATCCTCTTTGCACAGCTGATGCCGTCCGGATAGTCGTTGATAGATTACTTAACAGGTTGTCAGCCTCCGAAGGTATTATGTAAGCGAAAGTACGCATGCGTAAAACATGCAGCGAACGAACACTCTTCCAACGCTGTAAAGAAGAAAGAATGCATAAAGGGTGGTGCATTTTACGCTCCAATATCGTCCTATGTAAGGCGCTTTAGAGTTAGGGCTGTTTTGCCTGTAATTGCGTGACCCTTGCAGGGTTCCTCACAGTGCAACCGTGCACTTGAAACAAGATGGGGAAACTTCGCTGCGACCGGACCGCTTGACAGTCCGTGTTTACGGGAGGAGAGGCGCGCCCGAGAGGAGGTGCGCTCTCACTCTCTGCCGTCCCCGTGAATGCTGAAATGAGCGCGGTCGCGTTGCGTGGCTTCGGTGAAACTGCCGTATCGCGATATGTAGTGGAGCTGCCACAGTAAAATTTGGGACACGCGTAGCCAGCCGAAGGTGCTGTTACTTTGCCGAATTTCACGTGCCGGCGTCCACAACAACGCGAGCACGCTTTGTTTAGAAATTCCCGGCCATGAGGCCGTGCCCGGACCGCGTGTGTTAGTCCCTTGGTTTGGCGACAAGGATGGCGTCAAAGTGACGCCGTGAAACGGGTTTCGTGCGTGCAAATGAGGCATTGATGTGATTAGAAAGAAAGCGACAACATAGAAAAGAAAAAAAAAAAGAGGGAGGGGGCACAGGCCGGGGACGAGTAGTCGCAAAGTGTTAAGTGTGCAGTTTATTTACGTGCGGCACACAGGTGAGCTGTTGCAGCTGTGAGTTTTGACAAATATTGCGTGTGTCATGTTCAGTGGACACGATGAAACGTTTGTTTTAGCGAACGCGTTGTATCCGCTGTGCATGAATTGTCGCTTACTCGGTTTGATGTCTCCTTGCCGCTGGGGCAGCTGATACGAGTGATACGCCATTTTGCAGCAGTGAAGGGTGCGTGAATGAATGGCCAAGAAACTTAGCAACAGTAACGAGAAAAGAATTACAAACAAACAAACGAAAGCACGTTTGCCGTGTATATTCAATCTTGTAGTGCAGAAAAATAGTCAGTGCAGCAACCTGCGCGGCCAACGCGCTCCTCGCGAAGAAAAGAGGGAGAGAGAGACGAGCCGGCCGCCGACCAACCGGCGTGCGCCGTTCGCCTTCCTCCTCAGTCTCGCGGGTCGGCGCCGACACCACGACTCGATCGTGTGGAGCATTCGCTTTCCGGGCGCGTTTCGAAGCAGAAGCAGAACTTCGGAAGCCGTCATGTCTGGCCGTGGCAAAGGTGGCAAGGGGTTGGGGAAGGGTGGCGCCAAGCGTCATCGAAAGGTGTTGCGTGACAACATCCAGGGCATAACCAAGCCGGCCATCCGTCGTCTGGCGCGCCGTGGCGGTGTCAAGCGCATCTCTGGCCTCATCTACGAAGAAACTCGCGGCGTTCTCAAGGTGTTCCTCGAGAACGTGATCCGCGATGCCGTCACTTACACCGAGCACGCCAAAAGGAAGACCGTGACAGCCATGGACGTCGTGTACGCCCTCAAGCGTCAGGGCCGCACCCTGTACGGATTCGGAGGCTAAGAAGCCAGCGGCGTCGCCTGCAGCCAGCCAACGAGAACACAACAGCCCTCTTCAGGGCTACCCACTTGATGCTTCGGCAGTGTGATCCCAGCGGTTCGCCATACCCGCCCGTCCCTCTTTGCAATATCATTGCGTCATCGCTCAGGTGAGCAGCACCTCGTGTAGTAGTAGCCTGATCGCGCTGGGTACTTGTCACGTTCACCGCATTTCGTTCGCGTCGTCGTCTTTCTCCTGGGTCTGCATGCACGAATAAATCGCCGCATCTGCGAGTTCTTCCTCTCCTTCCTGCAAGCCAAGCTGCTAAAACGGGCCCGTCAAGCGAACTTCGCCTAGTTAGTTACCTTATCGCGCGAAGGAAGAAGCCGA